>NW_010392610.1:0-13674 GCF_000710305.1 Buceros rhinoceros silvestris
TTAGTAGGGCCTGCTGAGACAGGACAACAAGGGCATTAAATGCAAAGTGGGTGGGTTAGACTAGATATAGGGAGGGGTGGTGAAACACTGGAGCAGTTTGCCCAGAGATGTGTTGGATGCTCCATTCCCGGAAACATTGCAGGTCAGGTTGGACAGGGCTCTGAGCAACGTGTTCTAGTTGCAGATGACCCTGGTGGGGGTGGGGGGGTTGGTCTAGATTGTCCCTGTAAGGGTCCCTCCAACCCAAACTATTTTATGATTCTATGATGGGCGAAAGGGTCTAGAGATGTTCTGGGTTGCATAGTTTGCTGCTCAGACCTTCAGCCCCATCTGAATCCTTCCTCTACCTCAGAACGAGGTGTAAAAGCAGCACTGATACGAGACAGGAGAAATCCCACTCCATGCAGAAAAATCTCTTTCTGTGACAAACAGAAGGTTGACTGTTGCTGGAAGATCAGGATGCAAACAAGCATGTTAGAATTAAAAAAATTCTAACATTCTTTGTATCCATAAAACATTTATTTGTTGTTGTGTAAGGTTTATTAATTTTAGCTTGCTTTAAACACTACTCTCTCCAAGATAATACAAACTATGTTGTTGATGGATCAGCAATTTTTTTTGGTGCTGGTTGCATGACAAATCATGTCCTTTCTGAAGAGTCTTGTTACATTTCACTTTAAAAAATAAACCAAAAGTGGGGTTTATCATTACAAGCTCATTTCCAAATATCTGAACAATATACACGGAATAATTTATTTAGTTAGTTACTTCTACCAATTGTCCAATAATAAATAGGTAGAAAAAGTTCATTATTTGCAGGGTGATATGTAACATATACCTTACACAGTGTAGCTGATTCAAAAGGCAAGATAAATTGGGATATATTGCACCCGTTGCTTAAGTAAATTCATATCAGTAGGCTCCACTCACCTCCTATTTGCATGAATATGGGGAATTTTTCTTATTCAGGCAAGCCTAAGGCAAACAAGTGTTGGGCAAACCATTTTCCTCTTCCTTTTGAACATCTATATCCCTTGTTTCATGCTTGCCTTTTTAAATCCCTTGGTTCTCTTCCAAGTCACAGATGGGCACAAAGCGTTTTGCTTTCCACCTCCTGCTTTGCTATAGCTTAAGTACGTTATCCTCATTGCATTCTAATTAATGAGGATATCGCTGGCAGAGGGACAGATAGCAGAACTGGAGATAAAGCAGTCTTTCACATAAAACTCTGAGTGTTAATAGATGTAAATAAATTGATGAATATTCTTAAAACTGTCACGTGGGTGAGAGGCTTGCTGCTATTCTCCTGATGGAGTTGTTACCTGTCCATCAAAACCATCTGGGTAGTTGATGTGATTTGAAGTCCTTCGGCAGACAGAAAGTGAGATTTGGAGTATTTACATACACACATTGGATGGCAGAAATGGGAGAGAAGGAGGAACCTCTGGCAAAGGGGATAGTGGAAAACTGGGGGTTATCACCCCTCAGCACCTCTGAAACGTAAGCTTTGAAGAAGAATTCAGTGGTTATGAAGATTTCACAGGGCACTGAGGTGCTGTTGGCGGGGATTAGCAAACTGTAGGCCTGAGTTTACAACCTTGGACCTGCCGTGAGGCATAAAGTCTTGGCTGTGCTTTTTCAGCCATCTGTGCTCATTTATTAACCCCTGGAGAAGCTTGTGGCTGCTATAATCTATTTTACCATTCATCATTAAAAAATTCCAGTTCTCAGAAGCTGTAGCGGAAGATGGAATACAGAGCTTACATTGCTGTCAGCCTAAGATAATTTTCTATTATCTTTCTGTATATGTTATAGGAAAGATGTGTTGTCTTTTGCAAAAGTTATGGAAACATTTAAAACAGAGGCGGGAATACCAGGTATAGAGTTTATCTATCTCAAAAGGCTGAAGAACCTCAAAATAATTTACCTTGGGAGGCTGATAGTGTTTTTTTCTTTTTCATCCCATTCATGTATTTGCTTCCCCCCCTTCTAATGACTTAATATTTTTCCTCTTTCTCCCTTCCTCAGTCCCTTAGAGCCAGCTCTTCTTTCAAAGACAGCCTGTGTTTACAACCCGTTGTCATTAACACACTACAAGAACAAACATATGGGCTTTGAATGAAGTCTATCTAGCTTCTGCAGTAAAGAGCCAGTCGAAAGCAGGCTTTCTAGAGGGGTATTTTGCCCTGACAGGGAAGAATCCTAATTAAACTGTCATGTTTTCTCTGTCAGGATGTTGCTCCTTTTCCCTTCTCTCCCCAAGTGGTTCAGTACCTTTCTTTTTCTGCTTCTTCGCAGCTATCTGAGTTTCAACAGCTTGCCATAGCATTAAAAGTATTTGCACTTTGTCTATAGTAATAAACATCAGCAAAATTGCCACAAATGCTCCCGTGATACACTGCCGTTAAATGCAGCTGCACTTTTTTGGGTGCAGGAGGAAGGACAGCAACGGCTCTCATCCCAGCCGAGGATAAGCCATGTGCTTGTGCAGAAGCAAGATGAGGGACCAGATTTGCTCAGCTGTGTTTATCCTCCCGCCCACACATGTGCCCATACAAGCATCCCACCGGCCGAATGTCAGGCTAATCAAAACAACATAAAGCCGGCTGAATCCCAAGCCAGCTGCGATGAGGCTTGTCACGCCTATGCCATTATTGTTGTTGTTTCAGTTTGTAAAATTAGCCGCTGCTGATGGCTCTGCCTGCAGCTGTCTCTCCTCCAGCTTCTCTGCAGCTCCCGTGTCTCTGGGCCATCCTGAGTGTGAGAGCTATGCAGTTCCACCCTGGTATCCCCTGCTGTCCTCCTAGGACCCAGGTCTCTGAAGGTGGTCAGTTCCTACCCCACCTCCTATCACCAAGGTCTCCTCTTTGAGTTGCAAATGAAATCAAGAACCTCCAGGGGAACAGCCAGCCTGTTCACTTGCCCAAATGGCTGAAAAGGAAATCATAACCGTATGCTGCTGTGTGAACTTGCTCTCCCCATGCAGGATACTTTGTTAAAATTTCTGTGTCATGCTTAACCCTCACCTGGCTCCAGCTGGAGGCTTGGAGGCATATTACCCAACTGTCCCCGTTCCTCTTAGATCTACAGGGCTTGGCAGTGGCTCTTGTGGGACCCTTCACCTAACACTGTCCTCCTTGTGCAGTGTCATCCTGATGCACTGCCACTGGATTCTCCTGCTACTAGAAAAAGAAAACAATAGCGTTGCTTGATGTTCCTGTGTTGATTTTTTGTGGACTAATTGGGCCTACAGTGAGCGTGGTTTGGGATTTTGCATACAGAGAGCAATTTGCTCTGTGGTGGCAAGAACACTTCAAAATTTGTGACAGCCTTTTGAAATGTGTTGATTAGTACAGAGGAAAAAAAATAGTGAAAAGTGAAAAATACCGTAGGTTGAAATAGGAACCAGGTGGTGCCCGAAGCTGCTTAGTTAGAACCTGTGAATGTCCCTCTTTTGAACAGGGCTGCGGTATGCAGTGTGTGGTCGTCTGCTGGTCTTTTGGAGAGCGAAAGAAGATGTAAATCATAACCACTACACGCTGCAGTCCCCGATTCTGCTTTTGAAGAAAGGAGTGTGAACAGAAGGAAATCTCACTCTCCTGGTGCTTCCAGGATGGGAGGTGCTGCTTGCTCATGCTGGGTCTGCCAGGCAGGTGTGTCAGGTTGCCCAGTGTGGCCAGGTGTTCAGGTCTCAGTGCTTAACTCTGCTGCACAGATGGGGTTGGCCTCGTCTAGTGAGTCTTTGAAGGCTGGGAGGTGCCCAGAAAAATACTGTAACATGCTGTGATCTCAGGGTCTGCTGAAAAGCAAAAAAGAAAAAAAGTCGGAAGGTGGAAGGGTGGGGTACCTGGAGGGGGCTGTGGCAATCTCTGCTGGCTCAGATGTGATGGTGTGGTGCCCTGTGTGCCCACCACTGGTTTGGTCCAATATTGATGATCCTCTGTGGCATCCTGGCTCACCAAAAAGCAAGGTCTGCGTGGCTTAATAATTTTTCACAGGGGATCCTACAGTGCTGCTGCTGCACAACTGAAGTTTTAGAGGAAAGAAGAAAGATGTGTAGTAGGAATTGAGGTTAATGCCATAAACACAAGAACTGGAATAACTGATTAATCTCACTGACTGCCCGACTTCTGGGTCCTGTGTCCCTAGCACAGCTGCTGACAAGTGTTGCAGCCCCTTCCCTCTCCTCACATCTCTCCACACCTCTTTCCCACTTGTCACTGCTGAACTCCCAGCTGGTCTTGTGAACTGACTTCAACCATTAACCCACAGACGCAACACGAAATTATGCCCAATGCTTCCCTGTCCCCAAAGCCTCAGCTCTTTGTTCTGTGTTTCTGACTCCCTGTATGCTCCAGTACTTCTCCAGCATGTGAGGCTATTCTGGTTCAAAGGTCTGGGCTTCTCACCTTATAACCTGTATCATCATCATCATCACCACGGCTTAGCTTTGCGAACGAAGATCTGGGAAGGGCTTTTCCCACGCTCACTGCAAGCGATGAGTGCACCCTTCGGGCCTGCGCGGTGGATTTTTTAGGTGAGGTGCAGCGTGTGAGGAACTGGCTCCACCCTTTACACCTGAGGTTCATCTGCCAGGGCCTAGCGAGCTTGGACGGTGACAGCGAAGTCCTCGGGTAGTAGGTTTGGTTAGAGTGTCCTTCTCTTAGATGGATGCCTTACAAGGCTAACCGAGCTCCATCTGCCCGGGTTTGGAGTCAGAGTTGTCCTTCTCCTAGGATGGCTGCCCGAAGGCTAGTGAGCCCATCCTGCCAGTGGACACACTTTGTCTGACCCTTCAGGTGAGACCTGCCTGGCTTGGGAGACTCCACCAGAGGCACATGCCACCACCAGCACAGCTCTCAACCTCACAAGGGCACGCAAGCTCCTTCCCCACGGCAAGGGGGTGCCCATGAAAGAGTTGCTGCTCTGCCTCCAGACATCACAGACCCGGGCATGGGGCGGCTGGGGCCTGCCAAGAACAGGAGTCCTGGAGGGTATAACCTATATAAGAAGTGAGAAAATACAGTAAAAAAAATTATTCCCCACAGTTTGATCTCATACTGGTTTTACATTAGAATAACTGTGCTTCTTCATTGCTGTTCTTCGTGCAAGGTTAATTGGTGCATATAAAGGAAGCATGATGATGCTTCACTTAAAAGTACTCTTGAGAATTTGCTAATTTCCCTGGAGGTTTGGCCAGCTTTCATCTGTCTGCTCCTGATGTGTCTCTGATTTTTATTTCTGACACATGCCGCAGAACCCTCTGAATGCCACTTAGAAAGCTGGTTTTATAATAAAACCATCCATCTAATATACACCTTGTTCTTGAGGGATCTGATTGAAAATATTTCTTCTATTCTCATGAATTTTTATTGTGTATATTTAAAAAGGTATTTTTAATCCTATTTTTTCTACTTTCTAGTTAAAATATGAACTGGATCTGTTGAAACTTCTTCCTTTTCCCTCTTCCTTTCCTACTCCCATTTTCTATGAGTGGTGTCAGCACTGCGTCATGCTGCTAGTAGCCCCTGCCAGCAGGTCCCATCATCTGAATGTGCCCTGGACACACACTGTTTCCCACGTCTCTACTGAGGTCCATGATGGAGCAACTCTTTAGGAAAAAGGTTACATTGGCAGGCAGGGCAGGACCTCCTTAGTGCTAGTCTCAGCACTGCTTTTGTGACCTGCCTTTCAGAGAAGTATGAAGGTAAACCCTCACCTGTGGCTGCACCAGGACTTACTCAAGCCACCGTGTAGTAAAACTACTACTAAAAGTCACGCTCTTGTTGATGGGCTTAGATTAATCTTTCATTTGTAGATCTGGGCCCAGAGATGCGATATGTCTGGTCATGAGGTGAGAGTGAAGGGTCTTGGTCTCCCATGTGAGCTATGCGGACCTCACTGTGTCTGGTGTAGGTGATATGGAGAGCAAGGCCGAGGCCACTCATGCCTTTTGCTGACCATACAGTCTGCTGCCCTCAGCAGGTGCTTCAGCCACTGTGGCGTGCAGTTCGCTCCTTGTAGGTTTGAACCTCAGCATGGCTTTTCTCTACAGGGTGGGACATACTATCTCCTGTTATCCGTAGATAACAGTGTTGAACTTCAAGTCTGCATTTCAAAAATATGCTTGGATGTACTTAGCATATTTTTGTGATTCCTCTGATCTTTTTATTTATTCTATTGTT
This sequence comes from Buceros rhinoceros silvestris, assembly GCF_000710305.1. Taxonomy (NCBI): domain Eukaryota; kingdom Metazoa; phylum Chordata; class Aves; order Bucerotiformes; family Bucerotidae; genus Buceros; species Buceros rhinoceros. Next base: position 6,186 of record NW_010392610.1, read on the forward strand.
CCTCTGATCTTTTAAAAATACTTGTTCTTTAGCTGTATATACTGAAGGATAGTCTTCATAGTCAGATCAGCCACACTTTACTGAGTTATTTATAGAACTAGGTGACTGATCCTTGCTCCCTTTGTGCTGGGATCAAAATATAACCTTATCCTTTGAGTGTGCAGATTGGTCATTCAGAAGGCCTTTTTTTTAAACAGAACTTGTGTTCCAAAAGGACAAATTGTCATTTTCAGCTACAGAGTTCCCAGTTCCTTGGATCTGGTGGGGCCTGAGTGATAAACGCATTCAGAGTTCAGGAGGCTTTTGTTAAATCATGTAGTAGTTGCACATGTCTCTCATCAGTATCGTTACACTACTGCTTCGTGATGTCCTCTGAGCCACAGAGTTGTTAGAGTTTTCAAATAATCTGTCTTTGTAGATTCTTGGGTTGTGAAGGCAACACAATCAATCAATATGCAATAGTTATAAAATAATGCCTACAGGAGGTATGATCATGCATCTAAACAACGTATTTTCATTAAAATTTAGTGCTAACATAGATATTATGTAATTTATTAAAACTGATAGGTATTTCCATTGGAATATCCACCTACTATGAATAGTCTGTAACATCCTCATGTCAGATGACAGTAACTTGAACTTTCTCTTACCTGTCTGCTAGCCTTCCCCTCATCCCAAGTCTTCATTACTGAATTCTACAGCACTAGACTTCAAGACTTACCATCAAAAATCTTCCAGCCCTTTAAAATAAGAAAGACCAATGGACATGCCATAAAATTATTTTTTGTATCAAATAAAAAGGTGGTAGGAACCATGAACTTCAGAATGTCATTCACATTATATTTTATTCAAAGAGAAATGACCAAATTTTCACTTAGATTAGAAGACCACCAGTCACGTATGAGAAAAAATACTGCATGGAAATCTGTTTGCTCCGAACTTTAGGTCTGTCTTGGTGCATTGTACACAGGCTCTGCACTAAAAAGGATTTGGTGAACTATTGTGAAAGGAAGCTTAGGTTCTTTACATAGACCAGATCTATATGACTCCATCATCTCTACACCCACCATTAAGTGGCTGGTAACAGCAATATGGTCTCCCTGAAGCCTTGCCTTCTCCAGTCTGAAAGGTCTGTCCATGGAGGGCATGTGTCCTGAGCATGCTGGTGGCCCTCTGCTGGCCTTGCTCCTGTTTGACAAGGTCTTTCTGTGCTGAATGCCATGGACAGGCTGACTGATGGCTGCACTGTGACATATGTGATGCAGTGTGCCTTTGGGGCAAGTGATGAAGCACCTGAGATACCATTATGGGGACATTAGCAGAAATAGCTCCTCTGGAATCATATTCCCCACTTTCACCAAAATATGGAATTACGTATCTTTTGGCTTATTTTTAATAGATTATAGTGATTAATGTAATCGTTTCCATGCAGTGAAGAGGCAACTTGAATACTTCCTTCTTGAGCTGGGCTATCTCCTGGTCCATCTCCTCCCGAAGTCAGTGGCCTGCTCAGATCTGCTTGTAGAGTTACGATACCTCTCCAATCTCTGGCTCACAACAAATTCTCCTGGCTCATGGAAGGTGAAAGCCAATTGACTTTGATGTCTCTGTGAGGCACCCTGTCAGAAAGAAGAGGACTATCAGCTTTGCATCCTGCTGCTACAGGTTCAGCTTAAATTTCTGGTGTTAAATCACATAAGACATCAGTGAGCCTTTGCAGGTATGAACTCACTTCTTGTGACTGCTTCTTGTGAACAAAATTGCACTGTATATTTGATCTTACCATAGAAGAAAGACCATTTCACATTGAATTATCAATATTTTTGGCCAGCTTAGCCTGGAAGTATTGATCTAACCTTGTCCAAGCCTCAGATTAAGAAAAAGACAGATTTTCTGTAAAAGAGAACCTCAACAAGCTTTACAGTCTTTGTTTTGCTTTTTTACTTTTCACCCCCTGCCTCTATCACGCAGCACTGGGAGAGGTTTAAGACTTACCCCCCAGGAGAACAGATATGGAATAGAAATAATTCTCTTTGCTTTATCCTGTGGTCCCCTGAGAGAAGTGGTATGTCTACATGGAGTAAGTAGATCATGTGGACTTCAGAAAGGGCTCATGGTGCAGAGCATTACATCTGGTGTTCAAGCATGCTCCACTTCTTCCAGGGTTTTCCTTAGGTTTAGAGAAAAGGAAAACCACCCTGAAACACTTTTAATCTAGGCTTCTTTTCCTGACTGTCAACTATAAGCTTTCCTCTCTTCAAAACCCAGTACTGTAGACAGTGCGTTTGGAGAAGCATATGTGGGAGAAACACGTGAGCTCAGTTTTCCCTAACATACGTTCAGAGCTAAGTCTGCTGGGCTGATACTTCTTTTTGATGAGAGGAGATGTGGGTAGCTGCAGCACTGAGGCTCTCTTTCGGCCAACTACTCCTTGTGGGCAGTAATTCAGCCTTTTGCAGTACACGGACTGCAGTGTGGTAGTCCATGGTAGGCCGGCAGGTAATCTTCCCCTGGCTTTAAGCCTCCCACAACACATATCTTGTGTGTAGCTCCCTCTGAGTAGTTTGCGTTTCCCCTTGCTGTGTCCTCCATTTGCTCACTATGGAGACAGCTCACTATTGGATTTATCCTGATTTCCCTTCAGCACCAATAGAATGATTGAGAGTAAAAGAAAGAAAAATTGATTTTCAGTGAGATCTGAAGTCAGGCTTTACTTACAGGACTGAAAACAAGTAAAATAAAATGTAAGCTGCAATTTTTATCTAAGCCGAGATATTAAATATCTTCCCACTTCCTTAGCCTCTCCTCAGAGTCTAGACCTTAGAAATGTCCTAGATCCTGCAGTCAATGTCCAGACTTGACTGCCATGGTGCTCCTTTTCAGCCTTCAGAGCAGATCTGGAAAGCAGTAACCAGGGATGGAGGAGGAGAGCTTCCTCCAGCTCTTCCTTTCCTCCCCTTGGCTTCCACCTGCTGCTGAAGCGCACCCAAGGAGCAGGTGGCCTATCTGTGTAGGCATCGTCGCTGCAATTATCTTCATCGCTCAGAGGACTTCCTGGTTTCTTCTGCACCACTCATCTGGTTCCCATTTCCTCCCAGGAAGTCTCCATGTGCAGCCCCAGGTGCTCCTCCCTTCCCAGACCAGGCATCTGGTGAGGCTGGTTGGTGCTGCTGTGGCTGTGTCCCTGGGAAGCCCACACAGTGGCATAGGCAATAGGCTGCTCTTAAGGGTGCCTAATCTACCTACCTTACCCATGCACTTTCAAGAATTTTTCTGTCACAGAAACTTGCAGGCTTTAAAACTGAGCAAATGTGATCTTTCAGAAAGACTTTCATTTATTACATTTTGGGCTCTATGACATGATCACATTATGTTTGAGTCATGCTGATAACTACAGATGAGGGAACTAAACAATTGTTCATCTGCCAGCAGTGGCTTTTCTTGCAACACACCAAGTGCTTCTGACTTCATAGAAGATTAAAGTAACTACTCGTACATTTTTTGTGGTGAGAAAACCCCTTCCTATTGACTTAAAGTAATTGGCAAATCTTGAAATAGGTGTTTTTGTAGAGACTTGAATCATCTAATTTCAGTCTAATAAACAGACCCAGTCTTTCCATCAATGTGCTTAAAACAACACGCTTCATTTTAGGGAGTGTAACAAAAGTAAACAGCTGTAGAAAATTAAATTGCTCCTTTGCTGAAAGCTTTGTGGTAAAGGAAACACAGCAGGAGGTCACAGAGTAGATGATGAGTAACATATTGCTCTTTGATAACACGTTTTGCAAATTTTGTAGGAAAGGATCAGATCTGCAGTGGATCAGAGCAGAACCGTGACCGCAGCTCTTATATTCTCCTCTCCCTGTGACAGTCCCCCTTGTTTACTTCACCTAGCTTTTATATTGTAAGTATCAAAGGTTCTTTGTAAAAGTTTTTGTAAGCATCAATATCTCATTTTTATATTGTATTTGGACCTCGAAGTTTAAACACAGCACAGAGATGTTAACAAATATGAGCAAATCCCCATATACCTGGCTTCTCATTTCTTTAAGCAGCTGTCTTGCTTTAAGATCAATTTGAAACCAGTAGAAACCTCAGTCATTTCAATTCACTTTTGCTCCACTTTGTTCTTGTATTGACTAGATAAAATGTCACATGCAGCAAAAAGGATGTGTGCTTCATGTTCATATCAAGAGAAGAGAATGGACAAAAATAGCCCTAGCTGATTCATATAACTTAGACCTCTAAAATTGGACTTGAGCTCTTATAAGGGCAAGAATTTTCTAAAATGTAAATATATTTTTTGTTTTAGTAATGCTTGAAATGTTATGAGAATAATTTTTCTCATGGCATTTTGGCCTTTCTACTTCTAACAGCAACCAAAACAGAAGCATAGAGACATGAAAACTGATTGCTCAGATGAATTCAGCAGCACATGGAAAATATGCTGCTCTATAGCTGTTCTGCAGAAGAAGAAAGCAGCAGAGAAGATAAAATGTGATTAGAGAGGAAAAGGTGTTTGTAGGAGAATGCCTTGTCTTGCTTCTTTGCTCTCACTGCCCCACCATGCAGGAACAAACTCCAGCCTCCTGCAGACCAACGTGTCTGAGGACATAGGAACAGCTGCACTGCACTCCAGATGAATTCTCTTATGCTCTGTGCAAGTAATATAGAAGACCTCAAAAACAGCACTGTATTGCTTGGCCAAGAGGTAAAGATCAGGCGGGCTGGATGCTCTGGATAGCCAGAGCCCTCTGCTTTGGAGGGAATGCACTGACAAATGGCAGAGGCTCCAGCATTCTCAATTTAAACTTTTATTTCAGATGCCTGGAAAAAGGGAAAGAAATATACCGAACAATGCCTACAATGTGTACTTAAGCTGCAAGAAAAAGAGACTATCTCCAGGCTCCATAGCTGTCTAGCAGCAGCACAGTTTCATGCTCATTTGTAAGTGGGTCTCCTAGGTGTTGCCAAGAAATTGAAGAGAGTTTATGTGATGAGGTGCTTGAGAGATCAGCTGTTTTACTGGGGCTGTGTACAGGACTTACTCTTTTCCAAAGTGTAAGTGTACATTCCCAAAGGAATGCCTTTGAAAATCCTTTCATAGCAATTAGTACTTAGAGGTGAAGCAAACACAGTGAATTCTCCTGCAAGAAGATAGGTATTGATGCCAGTGGAAGTCATTAAACGACTTCTGAGGTGGTTTTAAAAAATTTTATTCAAAATTTGTATTCTTTTCTCTATGTTCTTCTGCAACACACTTTTTAAATTTTGATTAATATTGGATATTGCAGAAACAAAATGAAGGCTGAATTTAAAGGCAAAGAAACGGTGACTTTTTAACACAACGCATTTCTCAGAAAGAAATTAATGACTCATGGTGTCCTTGCTAGTATCTTTCTTCTTATACTCCTTTTTGCAAGCAGGCTCCAGAATTCTTAAATGACTCTTTCTCTTATGGTGGCATTATATTTCTTTAACCTTCCTATTCTTTGCCTGTCTGCTCATTTATTCCTCTAGCTGTGCTTCAGTCTGTATGTTTGTATACCCCAAATGGTCCCTTGCCTGTTCTATTCTTATTTTTATTTTCTGTGCTTGTGTCAGCAGGGTATAGATTTCTTTTTCTTCTTTAACTGAAATCTTCAAGACAAAGAAAAGGAGAAGAAAGCTGCCACAGATATATTTTCTCTCCAGGACAGAGTTTCCAGTGTGACCTGTTGGGAGAGAAGTAGAAGGACAGACACAATCCCTCTGGTAGTGTTACAGGTTTATTGCCTTTTACGTATGGGGCACAACTAAAGAAGAAAGTGGGGAAAAAAAGTAGCAGGGAGAGGGGCTGAGGCAGCCCTTTAAATCCCGGGAGCAGACCATCTACTCCAATATCTGTTTTTCAATGATGTCCCAAAGCAGGAAAGCAGGCTCACGTGAGTCTGTCCTGGAGCCAAGTAGCTCCAGTAGCACTCTCTCAGTAAAGAAGCCATACTGTAGCTTTACATTACTCCTTCTCCTCCAGCAGCAAAGGCTGTCCAGCATTCCCCGGCACTGCAGCTGCCCCTGGGTGTGCTGGCTGCCGGAGGGGCCTGGAGCTGCCTGCTGCTGCTGTTGCAGAGCGTGTGCCACTCCAGAATTGGGCTTGTAACCTCACTCAGCCCCTTTTACTTTCTCTAGTTGGCTCCACTCTGCACATCTAGGTAATGGATTTTGGACACCTTCCCATTCAATTTTTGGAATAAAAGTTCCTTGGGAGTATTTAAGAAATACTTCTCTTTAATTACTCCTACTCTTGTTTCTTTTGAAGCCTTTCAGCCATGACAACCGATTTCCCAAGGAATGCAAGAAAACAGCATTTATAAACCAGCATTATAAACCTATAAAGGAACATTTTTTTCCGTGTTGAAAAAAAGGTGTGGAGTTTTTATTTCCCTCCCTGCAATCTAGTTTAAACACATTGTTTAAGTGAATCCTTATTATTTTGCACTCCAGAAAGACCCTAATACTTAAATTAATGTGTGTACCAGCAGTCTTGTATTGTAGACTACTGTGAGTCTATCTCCATATTACGTACATGAAAATAGCTAATCCTAACACTTAGCCCAATATTGCCACTGTCACACCAATTAAAAATAGATTTGACAGCAGCAAATTATCTTCAGGTTGCATATATTTAAACTAATTTAAAAGAATTTGAAGCAAAGTAACACTTTTCCTCTAGTGCTTTCCATATTACTGCAGGGTCATGCCTCATGTGAAGGACGGGAGGGATCTTCTCTTTCTGTTTACACAAATTTTATCCAAGCTCCTCAATAGCCCCTATTATGGCAGTATTTGAGTGCTCACTCGCCTGTGCATGTGCGCTCAGAGAAGAGTGGAGAGTGAGTACTCATCAGTATACAGAGAAAAGTGACAACATTCAAGTTCATAAAAAGAGAGCTGTGGGAAAGGAAGGTTTAGGGAAGTCACCTGGGATCACACCAAAAGTCACTAGTAAAAAGTGGTGTATTAAACCACTTCCTCATGGATCCTGTCATTCCCCAAATCTGCAGTGTTGAGTCTTCCTCTTGGTTGGAATTTTGCTGTCCTTCAGTTGGAGGTAACATGGTAGGAGTAAGAAAACAGCCTATATACTGCATCACATGTCTCATAAGTACTTTTAAAAGTAGTTTTTAAAGGAATGCAACCTTCCCTTTGTAAAAGAAGGGTGGCTTGTTAGCACAGTGTTACCATGACTTAGCACGGCCAGTGCAGCATCTAAACTGGAATGACCTGGGTTAGTTTCAGTGTCCAACCGGACGCTGGTCTCCAACTCCAGGTTTACTGTTGAAAATCCCAAGCAAAAATAGTTTAGAACCCAAATTTGTCACTTAGGTACTTGCTGGAGTATATGAATTCCATACTTTTGCAGATCAGCTTTAATTCAGTTTGCAGACAGCTGGGCTCTTAGTTGTGAATGTCAGAAATTTAATCCTAGGGAATCTGAAGCTTAATCCTA
>NW_010392610.1:13822-14138 GCF_000710305.1 Buceros rhinoceros silvestris
TAAGAATAATGTGATGAAGTCTGCCCCTGCCACTACAAGGAAGAGATTGAGGTGCTGGAATGCACCCAAAGAAGGGCAGTGATGCTGGTGGTTGTCCTGGGTTAGCCACAACTTCCCTTGTTTTGGGAAGCTTTGTTGTAAAGTGACCAATCAGGTATTCCCTGCCATGTACATAGAAACGCAACATCAATTGGTTAAAAGTTCTGGTGGGCTTCTTTCCTTTTCCGGGTGCTGGCCCTTTAAGAAGCAGCTGGCCACCGACCCCTCTCTCTCTTCTGCACCAGATGGCGGAGGGCAACATCTCCCACGGACCTGT
>NW_010392611.1:0-2372 GCF_000710305.1 Buceros rhinoceros silvestris
GGTGCGGACACGGACGTGAGCAACTGGGAGCGAGCGACTGGCTGTGGAGAGGTCGGTCCCTGCCGCCTTCCGCCTGAGACTCTTGTTTTACAGCGCTGCGGGACGCCAGAAATCAGATTTCACGGGCAACACTGGAGATCAGCTTATAGCAGGAGTTTTAAGATAAATTGTGGGATTTTGCGTGGATTTATCTGCTCGGCCAACCGAAACATTTAATTTTAGAAGCACTTATATAACAGTGCTGGCATTCTCCAAAGAAAACAACCCGTTTCCACCTAGCTGCCAACAGTCCTCTCAGGCAGCTGTTTCCAGCTGGTTACTGGTTTGGGATAATTCACTGCAAAAACCACCCAGCCAGGGAGAGGAAGGACTACCTTTGCAAGCACCCACCCTGAATACAGTGTCCAGTTTTGGGCCCCTCACTTCAAGAAGGACACTGAGGTGCTGGAGCGTGTCCAGAGAAGGGCAGCGAAGCTGGTGAGGGGTCTGGAGAGCAAGTCCTATGAGGAGCAGCTGGCAGAATTGGGATTGTTTAGTCTGGAGAAGAGGAGGCTCAAGGGAGACTTCCTTGCTCTCTACAACTACTTGAAAGGAGGTTGTAGCAATGTCGGGGTCTTCTTCTCTTCTCCCAAGTAACAAGTGATAGGACAAGAGGAAACAGCCTCAAGCTCCTCCAGCGTGTGTTTAGGTTGGATATCTGGAGAAATTTCTTTACAGAAACGGTTGTCAAGCACTGGAACAGGCTGCCCAAGACAGTGGTGGAATCACCAGCCTGAGGGTATTTGAAAGGTGTGAAGATGTGGTGCTGAGGGACGTGGTTTACATGGTGGACCTACCAGTGTTAGGTTAACAGTTTGACTCGATCTTGGAAGTCTTTTCCAACTTAAAAGATTCTTTGATTCTGCAGAGCCCATCAGGGCACTTGCAGCCAGGAGAGTGGGTGACAGGGCCACATCCGTGCCTGGCACACTGACTACTAGGGTGCCATCAGGAATGGACCATGGGGCTGCCCCACACAAAGAAACTGCTGCTCAGTGTCCAGTTTGCTCCTCTGTCCAACTGGCCTGTGGAAGAAAAGCCGCCCAGCTCTGCCATCTGGCAGCGTGGTGGGAGTCCAGCTGATCCAGGATGGCAAGAAAACAACAGCCTCTCTTTCCAGTGGTGGTTGCCTGAACTTCACTGAGGTAAATAACCTGCATCCCAAACCAGTGAAGTTAACTGACCCAGTGTAACTGCTCAAAAAGAGTGGTGTTACTCACTCTGTGCTTTGGTGAATGTAGAATTACTATGGTCTGCTGGTAAGTAAACACAGACTGTGAAACTGCTGAGCCTGAAATTTAATTACTTCAGTTAAATCATACAGTTCTTTTCAACAGCCTCCTAAATTCTAGGAAAGTGACAAAGTTCTGATTGCTGGTTCTGGCTGGAAGGGTCTCCCTGTCGGTGACATTCATGGAATAAAAGGTTGTCAAAGTAGCCAGTGTTTCTCTGCTGGCCTTGGGCAAGGAGGAGAGACCAAGAGCCTAAGTTCCTTTTGTGCAAGCTAGATACTGGATTGTTAAACACTAGATGAGATGCCCAAATTAATATTTTTACAACAGACGAGACTAACTAAACCTGAGCACTTTGTTTTGGATCAAACAAACAATACTAATTTTGAAGAACATAGTGAAATGAAGAAAAACTGTCATAACAGAGGTGTCCCAAAGTCCTACTATAGTTTAGAAAGAAACAGGCAAGCCTGATCTCCAGTCATCTTGTTCCCAGTTCTTAATGTTAGTATTTGTGCACCACGTGCCTTGGTTTGTTTCAGTGTACTCATTTTATTTATTCGTTCATTTCCTTCCTAGTCAGCTTTTAAGCATATTCCTAATATTCTTAAGGTTGTAAAGCAAAGCTGTAGTATTTTTACAAGATTAACTGCCCTATTCTTAACAAACAGCGGTTGCTGTTCTCCACATTGGAACTGCATCTTCTAAGGAGTTGTTTTTTATCATAGTAACATTGTCTCCTGTAACTGTTGCTGGGTTTTGGTGTCTTTGTTTCTTGGAGTTTTATATGGGTTTTTTAAAATTATTAATATGGATCGCTGTGATGGGTTGGCAGAAAATCTCCTTTTTAGGAGAATTTGCTTTAACTATCCAACTGGTATTCCCTCCCATGTGACGTCAGCTGCAGCTCCATTTTTCATCGGTTGAAAGTTTTCGCGGGTCTGTTCGATTTTCACGCTGTTTCTGCTTTAAAAGCAGCTGTGCTGTGCCCGCGAAGGTGGGTCTTTCTGCACTCTCGGCCACCCCGGACCACATCAGAGCGACCCCCTCTGGACTCTGGCAGCCACACCAGGAACCACTAGAGCTGTTGCACTCCAAAAA
>NW_010392611.1:2707-4990 GCF_000710305.1 Buceros rhinoceros silvestris
CCCGCCCCTGCCCCCCGCCCACCCCGCCGCCGCTCGCTGGAGCCTTTTGTCTCCCGGCTGACTGCCACTGCCGCATGTCCAAGCCCGCTCAACTGGGAGTGCCAGCCATGCTGCGAGAAGCAGCCGCGCCACGCACGCTTGGAGCCAGCTGCCTGCACACCGTGCCGGAGACCCCCGGAGCACCGACCGTCGCCGCAGAACACAACACTGCTGTGCGCTGCAAACACAGCACTGCCGCACGCCCAGCCGGAGCACCGACCGTCGCCGCAGAACACAACACTGCTGTGCGCTGCAAACACAGCACTGCCGCACGCCCAGCCGGAGCACCGACCGAGCCAGATCTGGACTGCCCGCACGCCCGAGAGCTGTTTGCTTCTGCTTTGCTTCATTCCGCGACAGAGACTGGTAGGACTTTGTGCCAATTCCGCTCTATCTTGCACTGCCAGGTAATTCGTAACTGTGCGGGTCTCTGTGCTCTGCTCATGTGGCAGAACCACGTGGCCGCCGCCATCTAGGATCGCTGCCGCAGTGTGTGTTTGGTTTTGGTTTAACCCTCAATATCTCACTGGTTTTCTTGTATATTTAATATATCCCTGTTTGTGGTGTTATTAAACCTTGTTTCAGTTTCCAAAAAGCATTTTGGAGGTCTCACTAATTCTGTTCTCCCTTCCCCTATCTCTGGTGGGATAGGGGAGGGTATTATCGTCATTGGACCTTGGTTTTTACCTCGGCCAAACCATTGACAATCGCTTTGTCCTCTCAGTTTCTTCCCAAGACAGTGTTAGAAGCATGAAGTATCAAGAACAAAGGCCAAGGCCGCTGGACACTTGCAAGATCATTATGGCTGATGAAAACAGGTGCCAGGTGACTGGCAACGAGAACAGACACTAGCACTGGGTCAGTATTTGGTGCCTGGGAGAAGCAGGGAGTGAGGCAGAGGTCCCACGGTCCCATTCCTCCACTTTTCCACCAAGGCTGTTAGGAAATGAGCTGTTACAGATGCCCATGGAGGTGTAAATTAACCGGCTTTGTGCAATTAACAAAAGTTTGGCCACAGTCTCACCCACACACCCATACACCTTTGCTATGATAAAGGAAAATGAGGTGTAAATATTATACACTACTGCTGCACCTACTTTGGGCAGTGAGACGTTTCAGAACCAAATTGAAAGGACAAATCCAGGAGTCTGCCCTCTCTCACTGCCCTGGGAGGGACACCTTATGGTAAGATTTGTGACCTCAGCTACGCTGGGTGTTTTTCCCCAGGAGATTAAGTTTATGATGGCAGTCACAGTCGTATTTTGCAGTAGCGCTATCACTACCCTGCAGTTTATCACTTTCTCACCAGCAACCTAAAAGAATCTCTGTATGTTGCCTATATTCTTGGATACATCCACTAATTGCAACACAGGTACTGTGACACACTTACAGTGTATGACCAAGAGGTGTATCATACGCTTCTGAGTTAGCCCAAGGATGGAAATATTGACATTTTTATCAGAGTTGCTTCAGATAGACCTAATCCCAAAATACGTTAGCCTGGACTGTTTTTTCCAGAAGCAACAAATCTAAGGAAATTGTCTGCATTTTCCCTTGCTGGACTGAAGTTAAAGAAAAACTGCAAAACATCTGACTGGTGTTTGGTGGCTGAACAAAGCTCCCACCACCATTTCTAGATGGGCTGCCTCCAAAAGACCAAATGTTCTTTTTGAGAAAGCATCAGGGGTAATTCTCTGTTCATGGAAAGCAGTAAGCGCTTTTGGCTTTTTCACCAAAGGCTGTTGAAAATTCTCGTGTATGTTTAATTAAATGTGCCAGTTATTTCCATTTCCCAAATTATTCTTTTCCCCTTGGTTACTGGATATAATACAATTGAAAGGAAGCTGCATGACCAGTAGCTGTAATTTCTAAAATACCTGGGCATATTTGAGTATGAAAAGCTGTACAGAAATCCAAGATATTAATAGCAATCTTGACAATTCCAGGCAGATCAAATGAAAGGAAAAATACTCATTAGAGCAAAAACTAAAATTCAAAACAAATCCTACATAAGTCAGTTAAATGTTCCTTGCTGTAAGTCAAGCTGTGCCGCGGTGTGCCCTGTGCGTGGCCGGCAAGGGCAGGGAAAGGCCCGCGGGCCGGAGCGGCGGTGGGCGGGGCCTGTCGCTGCCTGTCACTGCCAGGTCACCTTGCCGGCAACGCATCGGTCACAATGCCCCGGGGCAGCAGAAAGGGAGAAACCCCAGCAAGCCTGGGGTAGCCCAGAGGAGGCTGGCGAGGAGC
>NW_010392611.1:5204-5546 GCF_000710305.1 Buceros rhinoceros silvestris
GGGAGCCAGCGGAGCCGGCAGGTGCCCGAGGCGATTGGAACTTCTCAGCTGCGGAGCAGGAGCAAGAGCAAGGCAATGCCTTCTGCAGGAGCACTGCAGAGCTCGCCAGCCCCATCCCCCCTGGAGCCAGTAAGAACAGGGATGCGGAGATGTTGCCGGGGTGCCAGTGCTTTGGAGCACCCACTGGTGCCCCGCCAGGCGAGGGAAGGACTCTTGCCTTCGAGGTCCAGCAGGCCAGGGGCATTCGGCCACTCTGGGAAGCCTCGGAGAGGCTCCAGGTTGAGGGAGGATCGGGCTTGTTCAGATCCCTGCCTGCAGGGAGCTGCGAGCAGCCAGTAGGGC
>NW_010392611.1:5654-6357 GCF_000710305.1 Buceros rhinoceros silvestris
GTTTTGTACAGGACCCCTACGTGCGGGTATCTGGGACCAGCCAGTAGGGCGAGGGAGCAGGTCTTGCTCCCATGCTCAGGAAATAGCAGATTGCCAGCGGATAGCCAGCGCTGGGGTCATGAAAGATTTTTTCCCTGGGGCACATTGGCACTGCTGCCCGGGGATTTTTTGCCTTGTCTGCAGCATGGAGCAGGACCACTTGGCAGGGCAGCACTCCTCCGCTCCCTGTGGGCTCAGGTCCTACCTGCTGCTTACACCCCACCAAGACAGCCCTCATGCCCTGCAGCTGCGGGGAGGAAGGCTTTTTTCCCCCATGTTATAAATGCCGCATTGATTCACACATACATCGTGAATTCTCTTTAATTTGGTTTATTAAAAGGTTTGTATAAGGCAAAAGCAAGCAGCGCTGGGTGCGCAAGGGAGTAACCCCACCGTTACGCACGAATGTAGTCGGATTTTTAGTCTGTATTTATAGGCCTCTCCTTCTGGGAATTTATGACACCAGTCTCACCACAGTGTTGTTGTGATGTTTATAGTAGTTGAGGGATGTCATCCGGCCTTGACAGCCATAGGCGAAATTTATGGTAGTCAAAGGATGTGATCCGAATTTCACAGTCATAGGCGAAATTTATGGTAGTTTAAAGGACGTTATTGATCTTTATGGTGGTGGCAGATGGGCTTCATGGTGGTGGCAGATAAGATG
>NW_010392611.1:6423-8772 GCF_000710305.1 Buceros rhinoceros silvestris
TGTTTCAGGCTTTCGTTGTGTCAGGCTTTCTTTGCAGATCTGGCAGTTTTTAGCAAAACACCAAATTCCATACATGGGCCCCTGCTTCCCCTAATTATCGTTCTTAGTGACACGAATTAACGTTCCATTTCTCACACCCCAGGTGGGCTCACCAGTGTCCCTGGGGGTATTTTGCCTTCCTCTGCAGCACTGAGCATGGCCCCTTGCCAGGGCCCCTTCAGGCCACTGGGGCCAGGGCCCTGCTCGTGCTCCACGAAGGTGCCCTCATGCCCCGCAGGTGGGGGGAGGCAGAAAGCTTTTTCTGGACTCCCAGGGCAGGCCCCCGCAGGTCGCTTCTCTTCCTCTGCAGCACTGAGTGCAGCCCCTTCCTTCTCAGGGCTCCCCGGGGCCATCTGTGTCATGTTCTTGCCTGCTGCTTTGGCACCTCCACGGCACCACTCATGCCCTGGCTCTCGCAACCTCTCTTCCCCTTGGCAAGGTGCTAGCAGACTGAGCTCTGCCCTTCCCCAGGCCTTCTGGCTTGTGCAAAACTGGCACCAAGAAGCTCAGCAGGGCAAGATTTGGAAGCAAGAGGATGCTCTCATCAAGAGGTGTCCTACAGTCAAAAGCACCCAACACCCCACCACCTCCCACTTCACCACCTTCTTCTTTTCTTGTGTGGGGTTGGTGCTGAAGGTCATTCTCCAAGTTTTCCCTCTTCAGGATGCAGGCACTGCTCAGCCAGTGCTCTTACTGCTGCTTTCGTCATCTCTCAGACTCTCCTTGCCAGGCCGCAAGGGCTGTTTCTTCCACCTCAGCTGCAGAAGCAGCAGCCTGCTCTGGGCTCCACGTGCGTGTCGTGTCGCTGCTTGGGAGCATTGGTTCTGCAGCACCTTCAGAGAAACACCATCAGACCTGAACACCAAATGACAGAAAATATGAGCAGACAGCATAAAGTGACAGGAAACCAAAAGGTAAAGTGACATAAAATCTAAACATTAAATAGCAAACAGAAATGTAAAAAGACATAAAATCAAAATAAAATCAAGACATAAAATCTCAACTTCAAAGCTCTACTTGAAAGAAATTGAGGGGAAATCTAAAAGGATGAAAAACTGAAAGGTAAAATCTAAATGTCAAATCTCAAATGATATCAGATCTAAATGTAAAATCCAACTGCAAAAATCAATTAGTAAAATGACAAAAAATCTAGATGGAACATGTAAAGATAGAACAACATGAAATCCCAAAGCGGCCTATAAAATATCTCCGGAGCCTGGAAAGTTTCCTTCCTTCAGCTGCAGGGCATATGCAGATCTGATGTCATTTGACATTTTGATTTGACATGTTTAAATTTTATGTTGAAACAACATCAAATGGAAATGAAAAATAGAGATGTAAAATCCTCACCTAAAATCACAACATCAAATGACCACTGAAAATCACATCTTCAAAAAAGAGGTAAAATCGGCATGTAAAACCCGAATGTCAAATGAGATCAAAGCTAGACATAAAATCTGAACAGAACATGACACAAAATTGAAAGGGAAAGTGGCATACACTCTCAACGGAAGATGCCATTAGATCTAAAAGGAAAATCTAAACCATCAGATGTCAACATAGAAGGTAAGTGTAAAAGGATGTAAAATCTGTAGGTAAAGTGCACCTATCAAATCTAAACAGGAAATGGGAAGACAAAACAGTATAAAGTCCCCAGGTGGGCTGGCAAGTGCCTCTGGAACCTGGAAAGTTTCCTCCCTTTGGAGGCAGGGCACATGGAGCTCTGATGTCACTTTAAGTTGAGATTTTAGGGTTCGAAACATTCTGCCGTCCAACGGCTGAGCTGCAGCCAGAGGACAGCATCACTCCTGAACTTGAGGGCTTGCAGCGCCAGTGAGGAAACCTGTTCCCTGTGCCACGGGGCGCTGCACAGCCAGCATTTGCCCGTGCTCCTGCCAGGAGCAAGAATACCTCCAAAACTGTTTGAAATGGCTGTGGCGGAAGAAAGGGGGACGTTATCGCTGAGAACAACACCCCTGAGAAAGCCGGAGACCTCAAACATGCCGCTCAGCAAACCCCCAACACCCTGGGAACGGCACTATGCCCTTGGCAGCACCACAGTGCCTCGAGGCTCAGCACAGTGATCACCCTCGACTGCAGCCACCACAACCCTGGTCAGGCTCTTCAGCAAGATTTGGGAAGGATTTGAAGGCTCTTACAACCCAGGAACCAGAGAGACACCTGAGGGTGGGCTTTTCCCCTTGTGAAACACCCACCCTTCCCCACAGGGTTTCGTGTCCTGCTGCACCACTGCTTTTTGGGGAACCCCCATGGCCAGCAACTGGCAGCAGAGGCAGCTGCCGCAGGATG
>NW_010392611.1:8859-10766 GCF_000710305.1 Buceros rhinoceros silvestris
GGCAGCGGGGGCGGCGGCCGCAGGATGTGGCTGTGGGGAGCCATGGCACTTCCACGTCCCCCTGTGCCCGCAACCCACAGACACCCACGGGCAGCTGCAGGCTCCAGCAGACCGCCCATCTCCTCCTCCTCCTCCTCACAGAATCACAGAATGGTAGAGGTTGTAAGGCATCTCTGGAGATCATCTAGTCCAGCTCCCCTGCTAGAGCAGCTTCACCTAGAACAAGCTGCACAGCATGGTGTCCAGGTGGATTTTCAGGCTCTCCAGGGTAGACTCCACAACCTCCACGGGCAGCCTGCTCCAGAGCTCCATCACCATCGAGGCAAACAAGTTTTTCCTCATGTTTAGGTGGAACTTGCCACATTCCAGTTTGTGCCCACTGCCCCTTGTCCTGTTGCTGGGCACCACTGAGAAGAGTCTGGCCCCTTCCTCTTGACACAGGCCCTTCAGACATTGATAAGCACTGATCAGATCCCCCCTCAGTCTTTTCTTCCTCAGACTAAACAGATCCAGGTGTCTCAGCCTTTCCTCGTAAGACAGATGCTCCAGTTTCCTCCTCATATTTGCAGCCCTGCGCTGGACTCTCTCCACTAGTTCATCATCTCTCTCGAACTGGGGAGCCAAGACCTGAACACAGTGCTCCAGAAGTGGCCTCTCTAGGACACAGTAGAGGGGGAGGAGAACCTCCCTCAAGCTGCTTCTTAATGCACACAAAGTGACCACAAGAGCACACTGCTGCCTCACAGTGAACTTGTTGTCCACCAGACTCCCAGGTCCTTCTTTCCAGCAGCTCAGCCCCTGACCTGTACTGCTGCAGAGGGCTGGTTATCCCTCCCCACGTGCACTGGCCCTTGAACTTCACTCTGTTCCCCTCTGCCCAACTCTCCAGCCTGTTGAGCTCTCGCTCAATGACAGCACAGCTTGATGCGTTTCAGCTACTCCTCCCACTTCTGTATCATCAGCAAACTTGCTGAGGGAACACTCTGTCCATCCAGATCACTGATGAACAAGACTGCCCCCAGTACTGACCCCTGGGGACCTACAGGCCTCCAAGGAACATGTGTGCTCTAGCCCAGCGCAAGTGTGACCTGCCAGGTAGTAGCTCAAGTGGCCGGGGAGCCGTGGGTGTCTCTACCGGTGAGCCTACAGTGCAGTGGGCTACTGGGGACCACAACAGTCAGCTGCTGAAGAGACTGTAAGGCCTGTGGCTCTGTAGCAGCAAGACCCTTGGATGCATGTGTGTGCCTACTGCAGAACCAGGGCAGCCCTGGCCAGCTCTGGGGGTTTGTGCTCGTGCGTGCCGGCGTGCTGTTGAAATGCTCTGCACCAGCACCCGCACTGGAGCGGGGCTGTGGCCTTCAGGTCTCCTATGGCCAGGTGCCAGCAACAGGGCAGATGAGGAAGGATCCGGGGCCAGCTACCAGGCAGACTGAGCATCTGAGCCCAGCTGCTGGGAGTATCCACCGTGCACGCAAGGGTCTTCCACCAGTGGACCTCCATCCTGCTCAGCAGAAACTGCCGACTGGGGCTCGTCCCTGAGGCTTCGGCAGGTGCCTGATGAAGACACAGAGGAACCGAGGGGCTTGGTGAGCCCCAAGAACACTGTGGCAGAAGGAAGAAGCCTCCCAAGCTGCACCCGAGGCCACTCCATACAGAACAGTCGCAATGCCACCATGTCCCCCCCCTCACTTCTAACCTTGCTCCGCGGCTTTCCCGAGTGCAGGACTCGGGCTCCGTTTCTCTAAAGCACGGAGCGTACTCTAAGTACCCTCGGTGCCATGGAGAAAGGCCGCGCAGGGGGCATTTCGTGAAGCCAACCTAATGCTCAGCGCCTGCTGCGCCTGGTTCCCCCAGGCAGCCGAAGCGCCCTGCTGCTGCCTCACCCCCAGGACGCTGCCGACGCGCTG
>NW_010392612.1:0-238 GCF_000710305.1 Buceros rhinoceros silvestris
CACCCTTGAGGTTACTGGTTCATGGGCTGTAAAAGTTGTGTGGGTTTTTTTTTCACCCTTTACCCAAAAATATTAGAGCTCCTTTGGCAGAGGAAGGCGCTGGACTGTGGTGCCTCTGCTGCTCTGGGCAGCAACGGGCTCTTGCTGAGCAGCATGAGCAGCTGCAGACACAAGGTTTTCAGCTCGATTTGCCTTAGGTTTGGGGACGAGGGGGCTCGAGGTCCTCCAAGCATTTTTT
>NW_010392612.1:401-899 GCF_000710305.1 Buceros rhinoceros silvestris
CTTGTAACCCCTTTAGAAGGCATACCGCAGAATGCATTTGGCAGAGCCACGATTTCTGGGCAGGGATAATTTGAGGGTTGTGCCCAAGAGGGTTTAACTCATTGTGAGCAGTGTGAGGGGCTGGTCCCTCCCCATGTGAAAGTTGGTTTTGTCACATAACACCTATTTTAATGTCCACCTCAAACTTTGGTTCTCAGGGCTGCAATCTAAGCGCTTGCGTTCATTTGCTATAAAAAGCACCATCCCTGCTCTGATTACACCTGGGAGGACTTAGGAGTGGAGAAGCAGACAGTGATGATGGAGAGGCTGAAAAGAAACCAGCACAGCAGACACTTTTCTGACAAGCAGGGACAGTTTCCTTTTGTGAAAGTTGTTTGCAATGGGGACGGGCAGGAGAGCAGCCATCCTGGGAGACTCACCCACCAACCTCAACGCCATCTCTCAGAACACACACCCAAGAGGCATCTCTTGAGTGCTCAGAAAAAAGATCAGGTTCAG
>NW_010392612.1:1047-2276 GCF_000710305.1 Buceros rhinoceros silvestris
GGGATTGGGGTCCACTGGCTGTTTAGTGTCACTGGAGCATTGTTTTGATTTTCAGTTTGCCTGGGCTTGGGGAAAAAAAGAGGAGACAAGGAGACACCTGAAATAATGTTGTCCTGTGTAACAGGGTGAGATCTTAGAATCATATTGAATGTTTTGGGTCAGAAGGGACCTTCAAAGGTCATGTAGTCCAACCTCCCTGCAGTGAGCAGGGACACCTTCAACTAGAGCAGGTTGCTCAGAACTCCAAGATCCAACCTCACCTGGAATGGTTCCAGGGATGGAACTTCTACCACCTCTCTGGGCAACCTGGGCCAGTGTCTCACTACCCTTATTTAAAAAAAATTTCTTCCTTCTCTCTCGTCTGAATCTCCCTCTTTAATTTTAAACCATCATCTCTTGTCCTTCACAACAGCCCCCGCTAAAAAGATTGATGGATTGATGGACAGAGCAAAAGGCTTGTTTGACCGAAGTGACTCATAGAACAGCACAAGGTGACTCCCCAGAAAATGCTACTGGGGGACACACAGGCATTTTCATCAGTGAGTTGAGGCAGGGAAAGCTGTAGCATCCCCACAGTGTGGGTTTGCTCTCAGTTTAGCCAGCCCTGCTCTCCCATGGCTGCCAGAGCAGGGGATTGCAAGGCAGGTGATACTCCCCCCACCACTTGCCAGGTGCCCTGTGGCCAGTGGGTCCCACCATGGCAGCCTTGGGGGGGTGGGGTGGGCTATGGTCCTGGGGAGGAGGAGAGAGGATACAATTGTAGATGCAAAAGAGGAAGGTGCGAGGGATTAGAGTCTCCTTGTACAGTCTGTAATGCAGGACTCCTTCCTAGGATGGTGTGATCACACAGGGGTGTGATGTGCCACCTGTCAATACCAGCACTTGCAGGCTGACCACCTAAAAAAGGTCCAATAAATGATTACAGGTTTAGGATCCAGCACTAGGTACCCCAGGACTCAAAGCCCAGTCCTTTTCCCCAGACTCATGAAAACTGAAGCAGATTCACCCCATTCCCCAGCTGGATGTCTACCAGGAGCATCACTGCCATCTAACAGGCTTTTTTTTGGCCAAAATGCTACAGGAGGTAAAAACAGAGGAGCTGGATGGCACCACGAGCTTCGACAAGCCCTTTGCTCAGTTTCATGCCATCTTGTGCTGTTTCTCTCCTGAGCAATATGAGCTTTTGACACCTGAGAGTGTAACGTAGCTGTGGAAGGAAGGTATTTATG
>NW_010392612.1:2384-31686 GCF_000710305.1 Buceros rhinoceros silvestris
TTCCCAAGTACACCCTAACTAGAAAGTTACGGAGATAATTGCTTGCCCTCTGGGATGCAGAAGAACAAACTCAACTGTTCCTCATTGGCCATATCCATTCCTGGGGGATTGATTTATTCCTTAGCAGTGGACACATCTGAACTTTGCTTGTCAGCATTAATTAGTGGGGACTCAGCCCCATTCATTACGGCTATGACCTCTCCTTGGCACAGCTGCACTTTAACAGGAGGGCCATCTGGTTTGCCTGCTCGGCTCTGCCTTCATTCCCCACTTCGCACCACTTGCAGGGTATGGGCTGGAAACACCACCTTGGAAATTACAGGTTGCTGCCACGGTGGGATGAGGCAGCTGGTTCTGGGGGCACCCGGACCATCCGTCACACCGAAAGCAGCTGGTGGGGTGAGCTGTCAGCACATCGCCCCTGCTGCCGCATCCCCTGCCTGCCTTGAGCTGCGATGCCGAGGAGTTTCCCGTCTGAACGTGGAGGCTGGCTCAGACAGGCAACACAGGGGGCCAGGGCTTTGGGCTGCTCCCAACATCTCCCCACGATGGGCTTCATTAGCGGGTGGAGGGGGGTGATTGCCTGCTGGGGTGGGTGGCATGTCACCAGCAGGTCAGAGACATCCCAGAACAAGGAGCTTGTCCTTGTTTGAGTTAGAATAGAACTAGTTCTGTTCATCTCAGTCTCTTCTAACTGACTGCACTGTCTAGAGTTAACGGCATTATTTTTGCAGCCAGTCACTGCGTCTAGCAGTGACAGTGCTGGATGGTTACAGACACTAATCCTTGTTTGAGTTAGAATAGAACTAGTTCTGTTCATCTCAGTCTCTTCTAACTGACTGCACTGTCTAGAGTTAACGGCATTATTTTTGCAGCCAGTCACTGCGTCTAGCAGTGACAGTGCTGGATGTTTACAGTCACTAACAGGGACGGGGATGCAGAAAGGCTCTCGCTGACACTTGCTCCTGTGCAGAGCAAGGTCACTGCTAAATCCTGTGCACCATGTTGAGGTGCAGTGAGAGGCTGCTCCTGCGGGGAGGAGCGGACAGGACAGGTGACCCTGAACAGACCAGCAAGGTGCTCCATCCCACAGACGTCATATTTGATATAAAGCTGAGGGATCACAAGGGTCAGCCTCTCTTCTTCAATGGCCAAAGTCTGAGGATGACTCTCTATTCTGCCTTCAATCCTAATCTGTGCGTTCCCAAATCCAGTTCCAAAATCCAGCTGCAGAGCCTAGATTGGGCCTTCCTCAGTGTCTACCCGTAGCATCAGTGGTGACATCATTGGTGACAGTGTCATGGTTGCCCTCAGGGGTGTTGGGTTCGGTATTGGTATTGTACGTTTGTATATATTTCATTTTATTGTCATTATTCTCATTAAAGCAGCTTTAGTTTTGTTTTCCAACCCATAAGTCTCCCTCCCTTATCCCCTTTCTACTGCCCTTGGGGGAAGGAGGGGCATTAATAGAGACCTTCTGACATTCATCAAGTGGCCAACCCAGCCCTAACCTGTAACAGAGCTTTATCTTGATGATAGAGTGGGGATGGTTTTGTAAGCCTCACACAAAATGCTGGCTCAGGGCAGCAACCTGCTCGAGGGGTTAGGGATGGAGGCATCTCCTAGATGGGCTGCAGAAGATGATGTAAGGATGGGGCAGGTTTTTAGGCTATGAGGTGACACCATGCTGTGTTCGCAAGTGTGGCCCCCCCCCAACCCACCATGACAGGAGAGGAGAGATTGCTCCCTACTGAGATTTTTAGGCTAACGTGGGATGGGGAGCCACCATGCCAGCGCAGGCTCCCATTGGGCTTTGAAACAATGTCACCAAGACCCCAAATTTTGAGGCATTTTAGCATTTCTCCCTGCCCATCGCTCCCTTGAGAAAGGCCCCGCCGTGAGAGGCTTTTCAGGAGTTGTGTGAGCAGAGACATTTGGGATGGAGCTGAGTGCACCTTTAATTAGAGCAATTATGGGTGCAACTTAGACAACTTTGTGCTGAATGAGGCTGTTGGCTTTGCTGACCAAAGGGCTCGTTTGCATGATTTCTACCTCCTCCTGCTAATCCTAATTCACTGCTCCAATTACTCCTAACGAGAGGACAGGATAGCACCCAACCCTTCACCTCTCATCAAGCTTTCACTAGGGCTTTGCCATTCATGCCTTATCCAGTCTTAATGATGCCTAGATTTTCCCTTACTCTCCAAATACTCCTTCTTGGTGTTTTGACTCATTTCAGACCATTTTATCTCCCCTGTGTCTGTTTTTTCTTCCTCGAGTTCAATCTTGAGTTACTTTTACTTAGAAAGCAATAATATCATTGGACTTGATGATCTTGAAGGTCTCTTCCAACCCAAACGATTCTATGATTAAGGGGTCCTTGGGTAGGCAGGTGTGGTGGCTTTTCCTTGTACGACTCATGACATCAGGAGCTGGGGCAAATAACGTGTCTGGAATTGAAACCTGGCACCTCTGGTCCTCTTCTGTAAGACTTATTGACGTGCAGTGCTGCTGGAGGTGGCTAGACTAGGCTGATTTGTTCCCAGACCAGAAGTGCCTCCATCTGAGAGAACTGGGAAAACCCCCACCCAGTGCAAGCTCCCACCAGGCTGTGCTGGACACAAGCAGGAGCTGGGTGGAGGGGGTTGGAGACCCACAGCATGGAGAAGGAGGAGGGAATGGAAGTGGAGTAGGCCCTATATGCCACTCTTCATGTCCGTCCCCACCCCATGTGGCAGCTCCACACATGGCTGTTCATCACAGGGCCTTTCCTTCTTTTCATGGTGGGTCAATGAGGCAGCAAGGACCTTGCAGAGATCCTCCCACCGCCTTGCCCCATGCCCTCAGGACCTGTATGCACACTGCTATCGTCGACATAATTTTTGCTCCCAAAGCATGCTTTTGGAAGAAAACCTCTAGAAAAGGCTCTACCCAGTGCTAGACCCAGCTGAGATGCTGTGACACTGGGACCTGACCCTGGACACCTGCTAGAGAAAAGGTGGAGGAGAACCAGCTGAGGTCCCTTGGGCTTAATGATCCCCTTGCCCTGTTGGGTTTGCAGTAGCCCGTTGCGGCAGCTGATGAGTTTCATCTGCTCTGAGGGCAGCAGGAGGTCTGGGTTTCCCATTTGCAGATGATCCACCAGATAAAAGCCTCAGCCCCTGACTTCCTCAGTGTTTGTTTCTTGGCTGGGGTTTTGGAGGGTTTCTTAGACAATGCAGCACTCTTCTGTCCTTTTCCTTCCTGGTGGCCTTACACCAGCTATGTCTGTTAGAAGCTGTGACTGTTCAGGGGAGACAAGGTAAGTTTGTTGTTTGCTTTTTTTTCATCTGGCTCCCCTCTGCAGGTCCCTCTCGTTCCAGTTCCTTGCTCTCTGTTGCTTATTGTGTGGTTTAGGTGCTGCTGTGCTGTGAGATGTCCTTCACCTTTTCCCAGTGTTTGCATTAATACTTCCCTTGTGTTGTTGCTGGTTGCCTTTGTCCTGTTGGGGAAACTGAGGCAGAGTGGACCCCTGAAGTAAGGGAGCTGGAAGAGGACAACTAGGAAATGTCCTTGACCTTGCTGCCGGCTTGCAGCTGCCCTCCTGAGAAGCAAACAACTTATTTCATGTTTCTCTTGCCTTTAGTTTATAGGTGTGTTCAGCTGTCTGGTCAATGAAGCCTCTCCCTGCTCCCATTCTGGCACATCCTTTATTGTTTTCCCTGTTTGCCAAGAAAGGGGACCCCAGCTGAGGGCAGTAATGCCAGAGGCCGACTGAGGCTGCGTGTGGTGATTTTGCAGGAGTCAGAGGGATGCAAAAATGGGCTGGTGCTTGTCTAGTCTATGAAAGAACCAGCCCTTCTTGTGCAGTGTCCTCCCAGGGTAGCAGCCTTCAGCACGGAGCCGGGAATTAGCCGGAGCCACGTAGGCACCACGTGCCTTTGATTGCGCTATGGTGGTGTTTTAGCCTCCAAAAAGCATCGTTGGCTGGCGGCATCCTAAGGTGGAGTCTGGCATCCTAGGGCAGCGAGCTGGGGGTCCGGTTAGAGAATCCCCTTGTCCTTGAAGAGGAGGGATGCTGTGCAAAGCTGAACAAGAGCCCTCAATGATTTGGGGATTTTATGCAGCTTGTTATCTTACATGTAGGGCGGGCTTTTTTTTTTTTTAAATCCCAGCAAGAAATAATCCTCTTTTTCTGGTTGGAATAGAAATGGCTTGATGCCATGAGGTAAAAAATAAAAGGAAGCTCTACCTTGTGCTGTGATGATTTGCAAGGCTAGTGAGAGGCTACATAAGGCGTTTTCAAATAGACTCCAATATTTTCAGTGCTTAAAGAGGGCCCGACTACGTGACACCTTTTTTGAAGCCCTGATTTACAATGGACCCAGGCTGAGTGCATTATAATTTGCTGCGCGAAGTTCCAAAGTCGCAGTACTTTCAATAATGAGGAGAGAAACCCTAATACGATGAGACTTTTTTTTGGTATTGTGTTTAATGAAAAGCTAAAAATGTGCTAATTTGTAAGTCCTATTGTGGTAGTGGCATCGGAGGCTTTTGAAATGCATTACTGACTTAGGAAGTATTAAGAAAAAAATGACATTTTGCTACTAGCAGAAAAGTCAATTATAATGTTTCCGCACTTTAGAAAATTGCTGATGCAGGATGGGAGTTAATAGAACAGTCAGCTTCACTTTGTATTACTGCATTCAGGGGGTTTTGCTGAGAACTGTCGGATTGTTTTTTAATTCTGATGGCAACTTAAACAATAAGCTATGATAGGCGCCGTGTGCTGGGGACTGGTCTCTGGCCAGGGGTGCTGAGAGGGGATGTATCCCCTCGGGCTGCTCCCGCCTGGAGCTGGACCATTTGCCAGCGCGTGTGATACAAATGCCCAGGACCAGGGCAAATTATCCGAAATAAGGATTTAGCAGCATTTCGCAGTTGGGCTGATCTCTCCCTGATGGTGGTGGAATGTGTGCCCAAGCACTGAGTCTGGTGTGATGTGTTCCCAGTGCTTTGCAAAAGGCCCCTGTTAATTTATTAAAGAACATTTAAACCAAGAAACAGGAAGAAAAAAAATAGCTGTCCTTACCCACTGTGCTCTCAGTGGAACCTTCTTCCATCTCCTGGAGAAGAAACCAGCAGTAAACTTTTCTGAAGCTCCTGGGGAATGAGGGGTGGAAGCTCTGGGCGACTTGCTGTTGTTGCCAGAGAGTGTCAGTGCTGGCTGTAAAAATCCCAGCCCTGGAGGAGTTGGCTTTCAGGAGGGCAGAGGCATTCCCAGGAACCCTCTCTCTAAATCAGCACAGGCTAGCAAGGTGAAATAGCTCATCCAAAATGGGCAGGGATTAGAGATGAGGGCTGGCATTGCTTTCAACAGGAGTTACAGTGTCTGATTAAAGGGTTTGGCCCCAGTGGCATAACCCGAGAGCTCAACTTAAGCCTGGTACCTAATAATACCCGAGGCACATTGCGGAAGCATGACTTCATGGTGGTGTCTGCCGTCTTTTACCTAGTGAGGGCCCTTTTTCCTCCTGCCTCCCTGTGAGGGTGTGACCCTCCTGCCTGCCTTTGGTCAGTTGCATCCCCGAGAGCTTGCCGCCAGGAGGTAGATGTGGCTCCTGCACGGGTCCCAACAGGGGTGTCACCTGGGGGCAGCAGAGAGACTGGGGGGGCTCTTCCCTGGATGGGTGGTGGGTGCTGTAGAGCAGTGTGGAGGTGATGCCTTGGGACTTAAGGCTGTGCTTGGTTTTTGGTTTCTTACTCGTCCTATTCCAAGTGCTGTGGGAAAAAGCTTGTGTTTCTCAGGCTTATTGGAAGGATTTCAATCAGATGGTGGGATATCTGCCACACACTCAAAACCCTGACTGTGGCACTTTTTTTTTGCCTTCTAGCAAATCGGTAGGAACTTATTTCCAACAGGAGCAGGTCTGTCAGATCTGGTTTGGCTGATGCCCAGCTGATGGGCACTGGGGGTTACTGGTATTTTGGGGAGGGGAAGGTGATGCAGAGAACTTGTACAACAGGGAGGTGGGCAAGAATGTCTCGCAGGTACTTTGCCTGTGTTGGATGGAGGCTGAGTGTTGGGGCTGTGCTCCTTACACGCCACCCAGGACCCTGCAAAGCTGCTGATGAAGCCTGGGCTTCTACTCCAAGCATGGCCTCAGGGGCTCTGTTTAAAGCATGCTAAAATCCTCAGGGTCAGGGTTATGCCAAGACTTTATTGCCTCTGGGAGAGTGAAGTTGCACTTTGCTCCCTCTTCCTCTGCTGTTTTTCCCCAAGTGTTTCAGAAGGGGCTCCTGCTTGGTGTGGTTAAAGCAGGAAGACGAGGATTGAGCATGAACACTTTTAAAAAGTCATGTCATACGTAGTTCTCCTGGGTTTGGAGGAAGCAATTACGCCAATTAATTTATTGGTAAATTATCTTATGATGAAGTACAAAATAACTGCAATGAAACGCTGACATTCACATTAATATCAAATTAGTTACTGTATTATGACTGTTCTTACAATGAATGCCCAGTAATTTAATAGTAATAGGACATTTAAATAATTTAGCCAATAATTCTCTAGATCACTTACATATATAAACGAGCATGATGGCTTCTTTTCTCAACTTTGCTGGTGCTTCTGGATCACCTCACTGGGAGGCAAAGCAACCTGGTACCCCTCTCTGTCATCCCCCAAAACTCACCTCTTGCTGGAAACTAAGTGGGGGACAGGGTGTAGCAAAGGGGATTGTCCTCCTTCATTAGATTTTGGGATTGCCGTGGCTGGAAAACAGAGTGCAACCGCCCTGCAGCTGGCCCTAGTAAGGCCACAACTCTCTTTTCCCTGTGATATATCTCTGGGTACGGATGCTCTGCCCAGGCCTGGCAGAGCAGCGTCTCCAGTAGTGTTCCTTGTGAGAGCACTATTAGCCTCACAGCAGGATGGGCCTTGCAGATCCAGCCAGGGCCACTTAATTGAATAGTTGAGCCACTGACACTGAAATTACTGTGTGTTGGCTCTGCTTGGTACAACGGCTTCATTTTCAAGTAGCTGCACTTTCTCTAATAATATAAGTGCATTAAAATTGTTTCTTGTTTTTCCCTCCCTATCAATCCAAGAGGACTTTCTGAAGGAGAGTGAGAGTTTGGTGGCCATCCAGGGCAGAGTTTGTCTGCTTTATTGCCTCTTTGTCACCACTCTGCCCCCACAGGACTGTTTGTAGATAGCTGTGGCTCCCAGATCCCCATGTAAGGGGGGGGGAAAAACCCCCAAGAAATGAAGTTTACACTGAGAGCAGCCAGCACTGCAAGGTACACTTGAAGGATAAATTGTCTCAGTGTTTTTTTTCTCCATAAACTGGTGAACACTGGAGAAAAACTGCAGGTTTCTGCCCTGCCAAGTACACTGGGGATGGTGAGAGGCTCATGCATCCTTTCTGCATGGGGTCAGAGTCATGCCCTGGAGATGGATGGTGCCAGTCAGTGTGTTGCTTTGCTGTTGAGATTGCATTGAACCTGCTGAAATATTAGTTAATGGGCTTGCTTACGTCCAACCTAAATGCAGTCTTTTCATCACATCACGTTGTGCTGTCAAACCTGTTGTGGAGAGGAGTATTCCACTGTCGGCAAGATTGAGGACAGAATTATCCAAATTAGTTTTCTTGCAGATGAGAGCAGAGATAAGGTTTTTAACACCAACCTAGCCACCTCTTTGGAAAGGCTGGCTCTCCTCACTGAGGGTGAAGTGGAGGAGTACCTTTTTTTAACTGGGATGTGCTGCCAAATTTGTGAAGCCAGCCACAACCAGGTGTCTGTAAAGAAAGGAAAGCTAAAATTTGTAGCTGCCTTGCTGCAAGCGATCAAATCCAGGGGCTGCCTGCTCATACTTGTGGGGTTCCTTGTGTTGAGTGGTGATGAGGTTCCAGCAGGTGGATTACTGCTGGAACGGCTAGGGGAAGGACCTGTATGCCAGAAATGTCCTGAGGTGTTGCATGGAGGAGATGTAGTAAGCATGTCCTCTCCTGCGTTTGGATCCCCTTGGTAGGACTGGAGATGCAGCCTGGAGGCTGGAAGGATGAAATCCAGGGGAGCCTTGTACTGTACAGCAGTCTAGTCTTCCCTCGAAGACAATCCACTGCATTGACCAGAGCCATCCAGTTCCCTCTGCTGAGCTCAATGACAGGATAGCTTGAATAATTTTGTGTGTTTAGTTGTCTCTAGGAATCTTCCCAGGCTTTTGTTCAGATTTTGTTGTTTCCAGGAGTATATTTTTTCATGGGATTTCTTAGGAGGAGGAGAGGCTCAGTACCATCCCCTTCCCAGCAAGGTTTCTCAAGCAGTTTTTTTTTGGGAGGGCGCTTTGTCTTCCTGCAGATTTCTGTTCTAAAGCATTTTATGTACTGACCATCCAGGTACAAGCACATTTTCTGCAGGTTGCCACCATATTTATGATGAAATAACCCTGTTCTTGTAGAGGAAGCAGAGGGAGTATGGGGTTGGGATAGTATGAAGGTGCAGAAATGTTTAAAATGTGATTGTTCTCTTGAGTGTAGAAGGCATATCGGTAAGATCTTAACAAGCAGCAAGCAGTGCCATGCTTGGAGTGAACTCTGACTGGCAGAGTATGTGTGATTTTGATGCAAGACAAACATTGGTTTATGGTTGGACTCGATCTTAAAGCTTTTTCCAACCTAAATGATTTTATGTGCTCTCCTCAGTCCGTCCTCCCTGTAAGGGCAGTTTGACCTGGTCTGTGCTGGAGGCAACTTGAGCAGCTTCCTACAGCACTGCAGCCCTTCTTACGCTTCCCAGTCTGTCTGTAGTGAAGGTATAGAGAGGTCCTTCAGCTCCCTGGGGATGGTGTGTCTTGTGTTTCCAGCTAAACGCGTGACGAGTGGACAGAGGTATGCTGCAGGTAGAGGTGAAAATGGGTATTTGTGGCTCTTATTTGTTGAAGATCTTGGTAAATGAGATCCTGTACTTGACACAAAGGTGGTGTCAGCTCCATCAGTGTTGTGTAGGATGTCCCAAAGCTTTAGGGTGTTCTAAGCACTGTTTATAAATACCGTGCTCCCAAAATTGCTGGTGTGTGAGCAACCAAGACTGTGTAACAAGAGAACCACTGTCAAAAGCTACCATGGGCTACTAGGCAAGTTGTGTTTCTGAGAAGGTTTAGTCTCCCGCACTTGCTATTAGTGATATTTGAGTATTAGGCCTAATGCACTCTGAGGAGGAGATACTACATCAAAGCACAAGATCAGGGACTCTCTGCCTCCAAGAGTCTTAGGTCCTCCTTCACAGGAGACATTCCTGCCACAGGAATTTTGCTGCTCAAGCACAGAACTTCCCACAGTCTTCATGCATGGGGACTGAATGTAATGGGCAGACTTTCACCAGTGGGCTACTTAAAAAGAGCTTGCAGGATGGCATTTAGGAGAAGCTGGAGCAGGTTGAGGTGGACTGGGTTTAACACAGCATGAAACAACCTTTTAGAAAGCTCAACAGGCCTATGGCAGATTGCTCTTCTGCTACATGTGGGTCTTTTAAGCAACAGCTATATTGCTATTTGTGAAAACGAGGTAACGGGGCAATGTTTTCTGCTGCACAACAGGTTCTCAGGGCATCCACCAAGATGAACACCACACTGCTTTGCTTTTGTTCTGCTTATTAATGCCTTCTGCTAACATCCAAATAGATGAATTAGTCTGATAAGGCACCAAAAGGCAAAACAGAGCTGGTCCTCGTGTGGCTATGTAAATATTCAGCTTGTGGTAGATTGCATTAAGTGTCTTCTAATTCATTGCAATTAAAAAGCGGTCTTTATAGCTGTAATAGTTTTATTGAGAACTGTAACACATTAGACCCACAGATATATAAAGCAGTTAGTTTTATAAAGCATATAGGATATTAAAGTAATGAAAGACATTAATGCGACATCAATTTTTAAGGAGAGTTACTTGCTGAAATAAATGAGTATAGCCTAAAAGTTGATGGCATGTTACAGCCCTGAGTAATGAACCCTTCTGCCCCCTAAAATCTCTTAGAATAAATAATGCTTGAGCAAGTCAGTGGTCATTAACTCCTCATCCTCTGAGAGCTATGTGTTACATCAGTGTCTCATCTGGTTTTTTTTAAACTTCTAAAAAAATCATTCAGAAAGGTATTCCAGGGAAGAGAATTCCTGTAACTTGGGGTGCATTATTCTGATGCGTCTGCTTTCCTAATGCCTTCCCCTTTTCAGTGAAGTAGAGCTGTGGCTGATATTGCTGGATATGAAATTCTCAAGCAAGTTAGTTTTTTCCTTTTCCTTTGCTTGTTTTTCCTTTTCCTGCTTTCTCAGCGTTTCCCAGTGCTCTGATTTGCGCTTTACCCAGCGGTGTCTTGGCATACCAAGCCTGGAGATACAAAAAGCATGTGTACGGTTTACTAAAACTTGAAAAGGGGTGGAAAAACCCCAAACAACCCCCCCCCCCCTGTTTGTTGTGAGAGTTTTTTTTTTTTTTTTTTTTTTTTTTTTTTTTGTATTAAAAAAAAAAAAAAAAAACCCCCAAACCCCCCCCCCCCCCCCAAAAAAAAAACCAAAACCAACCACTTCAACTTTTCACAATGGAGCATTCCTTAAAAAAATTGGAACTCTGAAAATCCTGGTTGGTTTGTGGAGAAGCAGAAATAAAATCTGAAATCCTCAGATCTCTGGAGAACATTATTATAACAGGAAGTACAGCAATTGCTTGCTTGAACTGTGTCTCATTAACAGGAATACTTAGCTGGGCCATTTGTGTTGCTATAGTTATGGAAATGTTAGAATTTCTAGGATCAGCCCTGTTTCTGAGGTACACAGCTCTTGTCAAAGCTCCCTCTGGGCTGAAACCTGGCAACAGACAATGCATGTACTTTTCATGTCTCCGCAAATTGATTTGGACAGTTTTTATTTCAATGAGAGAGCTTAAGGAGCAAAACAAACCTCAAACATTAAAAACCTGTTTATTGCTTTCAGGTGCCTGTTCACAGTCCTGTGACCTGTGAATGATTTTGGTACACTTGCTCTGCAGACTTGCTGAGCTCCTGGACTGTCATGTTAACAAGGCAGTTCTAGGCCATGTGAAAATAATGTGAAGAAGGCAATGCTCTGAAGTTAGTACTGTGTAGGAATTAGTCTCTCCCCATTTGTACGTATGGGAACCTTTATCTACACAGACCTGCCTACACCAGGGATTAAAATGCCACTAGGTGTTGACATGATTGATAAAATATCTTCCTCCTTGACTGTATTCATCCATGTGCTGTGCCAGGAATGAATGTCTTTCCTATGACCACAGAACACTGTTTATGCCTCAGCTGTGTCTCCTCTGCTTGGGCCCCTGTTGTCTTCAACTTTCCTACCAACGTGGCATCCTGTGAAGATTGTCTTTTCCATATGATCCAGCCAAAACACTGCCTCCAGCTTTAGCCTGGTGAGGCTACCCCTAGGAATTTGCCTTCTCCAGTTTTCCTGTATGTGTTGCAGGCAGCAGCAAGAGAAGTAGTTGGGAGAAGAGGTACTCAGCATCACAGAATAGTTTGGGTTGGAAGGGACCTTCAAAGGTCATCTAGTTCAACCACCCTGCAGTGAGCAGGGACACCTTCAACTAGAGCAGGTTGCTCAGAGCCCCAAACAACCTGATCTGGAATGTTTCGAGGGATGGGGCTTCTACCACCTCTCTGGGCAACCTGGGCCAGTGTCTCACCACCCTCAGCATAAAAAAATGCCTTCCTTATATCCAGACTAAATCTTCCCTCCTTTAGTTTAAACCCACCACCCTTTGTCCTTCACAAGAGGCCCTGCTAAAAAGTCTGTCCCCATCTTTCTTACAGGCCCCTTTAAGTATTGGAAGGCTGCACTAAGGTGTCCCTGGAGCCTTCTCTTCTCCAGGCTGAACCACCCCAACTCTCTCAGCCTGTCCTCACAGCAGAGGTGCTCCATCCCTCCGATCATTTCTGTGCCCTCCTCTGGACCTGCTCTAACAGGTCCATGTCTTTCTCATGCTGTATTGTAAGTGTATAGGGAAGAAAACCCTTTGTTTTTCTCTCAGCCCAGATAGTCCTTCCTAGTGTCATGCTTCTTAAAGGCTTCCCCTGGGTCCCAGAAGGGGGCTGATGACAGGCACCCTATTTGGATCTCTTGTCTTGCAGATTAAATGCTGTCAGCAGGTTAGGTCAAGTCTGGCAGCTGTCAAATATTTGGCTGGATGCTGGGCAGCCCTACCACTGTGATCTCTAATTGCCTCAAACAGCTGAGCACCCCTCCAAGAGCTTTGATTCCACTGATGAGAACATCATGTGGCCTCATCTGTGTCAGGATGGTGTCATGGGAGGTGTTCAGGAGGAACCCCATGGCCCTCAATACCTCAGTGGGCAATTGAATTTTGCCGTCTTAAAGAAGGTCTCAGGCCAAGCTACTCCTGTGTCATGGACAAGAGACGGCTGGGATGGAAAGATGGCTGTTCCTGGTCCTTCAGTTGAGTGGGATAAGAAAGACAAGGTGGTGGCTGAGGGAGGAGTTGATTTTCCCAGCAACAGATAGCAACCAAGCAATGTCTCTGGCCTTTCATGTATGATAGGTCATGAGGCCATAGAAATTCTATTTTCCCTCCAGGGTTGTTGTCCTCGGTACAGTGTTTCCAGACCTCAGCTGGAAGATAGGAAGAATAACAAACCCCCGCCACAAGCTTGCTGGGAGCTTGGTAGAGTGGAAAGCTCTGTTTGGTATGGACTGGGGAAATCATCTTATTGCTGCTTCTGCCCTGCTGGTGAAGGACTCTGCTGCATGTGGCATGATGTCTTCTCTTGTTCTCTCCCCGTTTCTTTGTGCATACATTCCAATGCACAGAAATGACCTGCCCGTTGGCATGCAGTGTCAGCTGCTTTTCACTCTTCAGTTGGTGGAACTGTTATGTGGAACCAAGGAAGCCCACATGGTTGAAATAAAAGCAGATTTCTCACTAAAGCACTAGCATCTGAATGCGGCATGTAAGTTACTGACAGTAAGTGATGGATCAGAGTTAACACGTTTGCTTGTTGGAGGAATGATGTCCACAGTCTTAGGTATGGATTTTCTTACATATTGTAAGTACTTGGTACCAGCTGCTGCCAGGCAGAACTGGTGGCTTGCAGGACTGCCTGGTGCTCCTCTAGGACTACTGCTATTTCCAGATTTGTATTGCACACTGGTGCAATAATTTATAATTTCAAGAATGTGAATGTATAATTGGGGCAGAAACTTGAGTAAATTGAATGAGGAAATCACATTATCACAAATTTTGCATTATTTATATTCATTTTGGAACACTAGTAGAATATAAATGTCATACAGGGAGATTCATGTTTCCAGTGAATAGAAATCAAAGATTCATCAGAGCACTAATCTTCACTCGGAAGCATTTTAGCCACCCCATTTCAAAAAGGACAAAGCAACAGAAAAGGTCCAGTGACGGCAGTGATTAGAGGCTCAGGAAGAGGGCCTTCTGTGTGAGAAGAGATGGAGATACTGGAGTTAATTAATGCACGAGGCCATTTTGAGAATCCTCTTCCCCTGTACCACATTAGAAGTGCTGGGGCAAGATTCCATGACATTTAAGGGAAACAAATTTAAAATAGATAAAAGGAAATACTTTCTTAAGGGCTGCAATTAATGCAAGAAAATGATTGTGATGGGACACTGAAGACAGTATCATTTCAGCAGTGTTCAAAATGAAGTGCTGCCTGCATACTTTGTGCTGTACAGAACAGGCACATTTATAGCAAGTGGAATAATATTTTTAAGTTAAACCCGCACTAAATGCTAGCTCTCATGTTTCAGGGTACAAATGGATTACTTCTTGGAGGTAGGAATGATCAGGGGTTTTTTCTTTCCTGTAACACTGAACCATTAGCCTTTCCCTGAGGAAAGATACTGGTTTAGATAGGAAGCATGAGGAAAAAAGAGTAATTTGCCAAATATCACAAATGCTGCTTATGTTGATGAGCCAAATGGCTCTAAATGGAAACTGGAAAGCATTCAGCAGGGCAGGAAGAAATAGGCATTATCATTAGGTTACTGGTAGAAGAAGACTTGGACTAAGTTGTTGGAAACCTCATCCTGTTTATAGCGCGAGGTCATATGGGGATTCAAACCAGAGTGGATTTGAAGAGCAGAAAGAAAAGGGAACCTTTCAGCCAGAACTGGATGGTTTATAAGTAGGTCTGGGTAGAAATTCAGGGAGTATAGCACTGAGAACTCTTGCAGGGCCTCTTGGCTTCATACACAACCCTTACTCCATCTGGAGCCCCCAGTGTGGGCTGCCTGCAGCTCCTTGGTACACAGTGTGCTTTTCCTGTTCAGTGGTCAAGGCTTTTACTAGCATTTTGCAGGCCTGAAGTGCCTTAATCAAGTGTTGTGTCTTTTTTCTAGTTACCAGTGCTGCTTAACTGCAGTGCTGCAGTTCAAGTCCAGTTCAGCTGCCCCTATGCCACACTGATGTCACTACAGTCAATAAATTGCAGACCTGTACTTAAGCTGATAAACTGTTCTCATCAATAGGAAAATCAAAAGCAATACAGTGAAAGCAGAATTAACCACTACATAAAGACAATCCTAGTTTATAGGAAGAAAGAGTAATTACTGCTCAGCTACGTGGGGAATTAGTTGTTTGCAGGGTGATCCTTGTAAATCTGAGGTACGTGTACTATGCCTTGAACACACTGGATTTTGCCTTCAGGATTTTATTACCCTGAGGGTGGGGAGATTATTATCCTGAGGGATGGGGTTTGAGGCAAAAACTAAGTTTTTTTTTTAACCCTTAAATGAAAACTTACATGAAAATTCTTGTTTGGAATATTTTACAATAAGGACTTAGAACTCGATCCCTATGTGGAATGTTCCACAGGTCCAGGTTTTGTGCCTTCTCAAGATAATACAGGCAGGCTTGCTGACCATGTCAGCTCTGAAGAGAAAAGCACCAATGCATGGTACCAGCGGCACCCGCAGAATTTACCTGTGCTTACTTACGTGAAGGCTGCTTGGTTCAGCACAAGCTGGGCACAGACCGCAGGTTCAGCGGTGCGTATGCCAGGCGTGTTGCCTGTGCAGAGCTGCTGCCTGTAATAATGACCGTTTGCCTGGCGTGTCCGGCTGCCCAGCAGCCTGGGCTGCCAAACGTCTCAAAATGGGGGAGATGGGTGTTTGGTGCCATTGAACATCATCATTCAAATAGTGATGTGCCAACTCATCCGCAGAATTAGCAGGTCTCTAGATCAAATGTGCCTGGACAAGGACATGGCAGGGGATGATGGAAGACAGCCAGTTAACAGCTCTTAATGTCACCTTAAATGTTTCTTCCTCTTCTTTGTACACTGGGTCCTGTGTGGCCAGAGAAGCCAGGAATTCGTCAGTGCTCAGTGGTTTCCTGGTCATCTGCAGGATTCGTAGCTCGCTCAGGACAGCTTGCACTGCCTGGACAATGTGTCCCTGGGTGAAACCATCAGACACCTTCGCTAGGCAGCTTATGTTCAGCAAGTTGGTGATCACTCCACCGTTCTGCAGGATGATATGTTTCCATAAAACTGTTTGTCAGGACACAGAAAGAGAGAGAATGCCAAAGATGTGCATTAAAGAAAGCAGGAGAAATTTCTGCATTTTGAAACTGAAATGGGAAAATAAGGGATGTCAGTCAGGAAAGCCAAGATTAATTTTTTGTTTGTTTTGTGTTTCTTTCATCCACAAATTTCAGTATAGAGGCCTTTAGGCACACCTGTTCTTAAACCACTAGTGATCATTTGTTGGCTTCCACTCAGTACTTTTCAGAAAGTCATTAAGGAAACATACCATGAAGTGCACATGTGTGTGTGAAAATGAAAGGACTACTTAAATACACCTGGGTGTATACACAGACACAGAACCTGTCCAGAATGTTTCCACTGGGGTGTGCAGAGTTAAGTACCTGTATTAATAGCCTGTTTTTATTCCTATGACCCTCATCACAGGCTACTCCTGAGGGCTGCTATGGGGACTCAAGTGTCTGGTTTGAAAGTCAAAGGCTTCCAGTTCTGCAAACACGTGTTGCAAAGGCCAGGTGTAAATTTCTGTGGTTGGCATTTTGCTTGTTATTTAAATGGTGAACATGTGTGCAACTTTTACCTGGGAACCTCTGTGACAGGAAGGTTTTCTTAATGTATGAAGTGCCTGAGATCTTGCTTCTAAAAATAAATTAATAGGAGTAATAATATCTCTTGGTTTATCTAATGTGAAGTAACAGTCTGTCTTGGACAAACTTAGTACCATCTCACCACGCTTTCCTTTAAAGCCTTATATGAAAACATCTGAAAAAACCCAGGAAGTATTCTGCATAGAGATTAAAAAGGTACGTGAATGAGACAGACAATCAGTGATTTGAGTGTTGTGTGTTTGAATGCTCATATGCAGTGTGAAAATGTTGGATGGAAAGACAGCGATACCGGATGCCGGGGCAGTCATGTAATGGAGAAAACCTGCCTTATTCTCCCTTCGATTGCAATGTTGATACTACAGACTCATGCCTGTAACTATTGACAACTTTGTACTATGGGCTCGTGCCCATAACTATTGACAACTTTGTACTACGTTTTTCACTCAGGCAAATCGTGATCTTCCACTTGAATTATATCTGTGCTCAATAATTATTGGCTGAGTCACTAATTCATAAGAGGAATTGATGCACGCCACAGCAAGCATTACTTCTGCGCAGCCATATATTGTGCGCTGCAGCTTCTGTTGCAGGTGGGATCATATGTAATACGAGGTACTGACTTGCTAGGTGATTAATAGCAAGAAACCAGTATAGGATCATGAATCTTCCAGTTCAATGATTTCCATTGTCTGCTGACTGTTTCCATCATGCATAGATTGGAATTCTCTGGTTTGTAACAAAAGGGAGGGTTGCAGCAGACAGGTAGCTGTGCACTGCGGCTATGAATATTTATCTCATGGCTTTTCTGTCAAAACAAGTTTCTTTAGTTCTCAAGTTGGGTGTCAGGCACTGAAAATTTCCAGGATTGGAAGGCGAGTACTTTGTACTGTAAAGATCAAATGAACTTCAGGGAAGGTTGGAGCTAAAGAACAAGCTGGGCACTGTCTTAAATGGGACAATGACAAAGACTTAAAGCTACAAGTTTAATCTCTAAACCGCCTAGAGTTAACTTCTTGGGGCATTCTTAAGTTTGCAGCAGATATCCCTTCAGCTAGCCTTTTTTTTTTGACTCCAAATCAGTGGTGAGAAAGCCAGAATGCGACAGTTCAATCCCCAGAAGTGAACACAGCTCAATTCAGCTGCTATCACCCCCTTTCTCTAGGTCTCATTCATGTCCTTTATCTGTTAGCAATTTATCAGAGCTGTAACATAACATGAAACACATGTTAGCTTGCTTAGAGGCCATTTCCCATCCATGCGATGAAAATTACTGAATGTGGGAGAGATTTACAATGTGCTAGGTGGTCAAAACCTGTCTTGAGCTTTCCCAAACATGCATCATCTCAGTACCTTGGCTGCCTCCTTCAAAGGTAGCATGAAACTGGGCTTCAAAATACAGTTGCATGATTTTTGTAATATGGTGACTATGTGGAGCAATACTGTAGTCAAGGTATCACTGTGTAGCGAGGTCCCTGAACTGGATGGGGTTTCCTTTATTACTGTATTCTTCCATGACATGATCTATTGGAGATCAGGGCATGAAGGGAATCTGTTTTCCTTGATGTGGTGATTAATAGGGATATTTGCGCTTGGAGCCGCTGGTAGCAGCGCACTGTTGACAGTTGTAACTTGAAGTGTTTGGCGCCATTCTGACTAGCCTGAAACTTTTTTCCACATTATCTTTAGACTGAACCTAAACAGCCCCCCTGGTCATGAGTCACTGTGTCCAGAGTCTTTATTATCCAGAAAAGTGTATTAAACCACATGATACAGGGGTATGAATGATAGGAAAAGAGGAAGTGGCCTCAAGTTGTGCCAGGGAAGGTTTAGGTTGGACATGAGGAGCAATTTCGTGCCCGAAAGGGTTGACAAGCCCTGGCACAGGCTGCTCAGGGCTGAGTGGTGGAGTCCCCGTCCCTGGACAGATTTAAGACATGTTGATGTGGTGCTAAGGGACATGGTTTAGTGGTGACCTGGCAGTGCTGGGGGAATGGTTGGACTTGATCGTAAAGGTCTCTTTCAACCAAAATGATTCTGTGATTCTATACCTGTAATAATAACACAGGGGAAAAAAGTGTATTTCTGGGAACAAAAGCCCTTCTACCAGGCACTTCTGGAGGAAGTGGACAAACCACCATTTTTCTTTTAGTAATTGATTCCCATTATTAAGCTTAATTTGGAGCATTTCTTAATCAATGTTGAGCTATTGTAGATGTCAAGGTGATTCAAATAGGAATAACAAATTCAGAACCCCTGGAGGGTGTGTGTGGGGTGTGTGTGTGGCAGAAAGGCTTAAAATAGGAAATGTGCACTGAAATAGAATCTTAATCTTCATACAGGGAAGAAACAGCTTAGGCTGAACTTAGTGCACACTGAACAACTTGTGGAAGAATGTTAATCACTGCTGAACAGTATGCCAAACTCTTCTCCCAACTTCTACATTTATTATTTGAACTTTGGGGTAGCCTGTATCCTGAATTTTTCAGCAGTTGAGATGTACCTGGTGTACGAATTGACTTCAAAGTCTGTTCTGAGGATAACCAGAAACATGGATTTTACACAGTAGCAGTCATCAGGATGACTTGAAATACTTGCCAAATCTCGAAGCGTAGTCAGGCCTAGGAATCAGAATGATTTTTTGGTAAACTTTGCAGAAAGGTTTAAGATTAGCGTCGAAGGGACGGTTGGAGGTTCCCACTAGCAGCACTCTGTCCTGTGCTTTCAAAGCCTTAAGGAATTTGGGGAGGAACTCCGCCAGTCGTTTTGGGTTAGTCTTCAGTGTGTACATGTAAATACAAGGAGGAAAGAGTTGTTACTGATACAGACAGCGGAGAGGTCACAAAGTGACACTGTAGACATGCTGTATAATACAACAGGATTTCGTGCTTTCTTAGTAGTCTAGTTGCATTTAATGTAAGCAGGCTAGGTGCTCAACCTAAGTAGAAGGCCTCTGTCTTTAGAAGGTCGGGTAAACACTTGATTTCTGCTTATGTATTTGTGAATTTGTGCTAGTGGCTTTCACTATAGAATTTGCTGGTCCTGAAAAAGCAGGAAGGCAACAACTCAGAAATCCTGATTTCCAGTTCAAGGAGAAATGTTGCTTGGACCTGTGACCTGATGAACCTTAACAGAGGGAGAAATTGCCAGGGTGCGTAACCTAGTCTGAAATCCTCCCAGCTCTTGGAGGGTATGGTCTGCCAGCTCCTACTCTGGTTTAAATGTGAAAAATCCACTCCCTAATTTTTCCTGTGATTTCTCACTTGCTGAGGCTCTGAGACCACAAGCTCTTTGAACTCAGGATTAATTTATTTGCAATAATTTAATATTTGACTTGAGAATGAATATTTACCTACTATTTACAAAACAGATGGGTATTGATCAAAACCTGCTACTGGACGGCTATGCTTGATAAAGTTCAGGTGAGTATTGGTTGGAGAAGCTTAATCAAGTTACTGTGGTGTCACTCTACTGTTAATAAAGCTGTAAGTGAATAACTGGATTACGACAGTGTATTAGAGAAGTCTAATGACTTGGAAGACTGTTTTCAGAAATGATTGAGACTTAATATCCAAGTCATAGAGCCATAGAATGGTTTGGGTTGGAAGGGACCTTCAAAGGTCATCCAGTCCAACCACCCTGCAGTGAGCAGGGACAGCTTCAGCTAGAGCAGGTTGATCAGAGCCCTGTCCAGCCTTACCTGGAATGTTTCCAGAGATGGGGCTTCTACCACCTCTCTGGGCAACCTGGGTCAGAGTCTCACCACCCTTATTTAAAAAAAAAATTCTTCCTCCTATCTAGTCTAAATCTCCCCTCTTAGCTTAAAACTGCGCCTTGTCCTGTCACAACAAGCCCTGCTGAAAAGACTGTCCCCATCTTTTCTATAGGCCCCCTTTAAGTACTGGGAGGACACTATAAGGCCTCCCTGGAGCCTTCACCAACATTCACTTAAACTTCAATCTCTAGATCACCTTGTCATCTACCTATAAAGCAGGCAGCTCCCTATAAACCTGAGCTTCACTTTCAGATCTGCCTTCCCTAATGTCAATAAGAAACTATGTCCTGCAACCCTTCTCAGCTGAGAGGCAGTAATAAACACTGCATGGCATGTGCAACATTTGTGATCCAATTTTTCTGTGGTCTGCAGTAGCAGACAGCTGACAAAGGAGACAAAGCTCTTGTCTTTGGAGTGAAAGCTACAGAGGAGGGGAAATTGGGAAATCAATAAGAAATCCCAAAAATCTTGGGGTAGAGTCATAAGTTTTTTTCTAGCTAAACTTGTCTTTGTTTTCCCATTCTGTTATTCTCATGCACCTTTATACTATGCACCTTTGTAAGTTTGCCAATTGCTTAATTGCGATAATGAGTTGAGTGTGTCTTAGCCCTAGGTCCCACTTAGATCCCAGTGCTCCCAGAAGAGTGGGATGCCTGCACTCGCTCCCCAAGAACATGCCTTGTAAGCACGGTAGGTCTGCCCTGGTGCAGAGGAGAACTCTTGACTCTTCTCTTGCTGTGAAAGAAAGGCTGTTACTCTCTCTACATGTAAACAGTGTATTTGCTGTCTGAGGGCAGGACTTCAAACCACAAGCTCTTTGCTGTTACCTCGTTGGGAAGCTTTTGGTAATGAACTTGGCTTCTCTGATTTAACAAGCTGCTGTGTTACATATCTACCTTGGAATTTTTAAGCCAACTGTGTCAACTTTGTTCTCCTAGGGAGATCTTGTCACAGCAATTGCTGAAATGTGGATTTCCTTTAACACCTTTTATGCTGGTTAAATTAGTCTGATTTATGTATCGCTGCTCATAGACTTCAAATTTCCCCTCTTTGTGTGTATTGGAAGTGCAAATGTTTTCTAAGATGTTTTGAGACATCAATATTTCCAGAAAAATGACAATTACCAAAATATTCTAGGTTTGGAGGTTGGAGGGCAGAGGAATCTCATCTCACTTAAGCGACTGATAAGTAATAGTTGCTTCAAGAGAGACATTGTGTTTTCTGGGCTTGCAGTATATCTTCTGCTGGAAAAACTGATTCTATCAGGAGTTGCAGTGGGTTTCTAAAACAACTGTCTGACTCCCGTTTCACCTCTTACTCATGAAAATGAGTCCTAATTTATCCCTTGCATTTAGAACATAACTTTTTGGTATGATGATATTCAAGGATTCCCACTGATCTAGAGTTGGTTGCAACAAGTGTGCATTGCTCAGCTTGTAGGAATCTTAATTTTAAAATGTTGAGTGACTGAACCAGCAACAGAGACAAGTTAAACGCTCCATTCATGTTAAGCCTACTAACTCAGATGGTCATTAATGTGTCAGCAGCTCCTGTTATGCTTGTGAAACCAATGTGTGTCCATAGCGCACATTTCAGGGCTCTGTCCTGAAAGCTAATAATATCTCCTCCACTTTGAAAGAAATGTGTCAGTAGTACGAAGGGCTGTTGAAAAGGCAAGCTATGATTTCAGCCACCATATGGACCTGAGCTGGACAAGTGAGGTGAATTGTGAAGGTGACCCCTATTTGTTTAACTGAGTGGCTGAACTGTTTGCACATCATCCTTGGCGACTGGATTACCATAACATATTTGGCATTTGACTGCTTTGCAACCTCTAGGGAGGACTGGAGAGGCTACTTTTCTAGTGGGTATTTGAAGAACTTAAGGCTACTTTTTACTGGGTTCACAGTCATGTGAATGTCTAGAAATGTCATGCTGGGATGAGTAAAGTGACTTCTGCTCACTTTGGCTTCCTCTGAGGGCTGAACTTAGCTCATCTCCAAATTTCCAGCCTTCTTAAGGAAGGCTCCCCAGATGGCCAGTTACTACTGCCTGCCCCTCCCATTTCATGCTCTCTGGCTCCAAATATGGGTTATGCTATGAACTATTTTGGACATGAGTGATTTCAAGCCTGGAGCTCTTCACTCCCATCAAGACCGCAAGAGATCTTTTGTTAAATACCTTCAAGTCTCAAGATGCAATAGCAGGGGCAGAGACTGATGTGGGCACGGGAAGACCTTTTCCCCCGCTGATGGCAATCAAAGCAGACAAAGATCATGAGAACTCCAGGCAACCTTTGGCCCCTAGTCTTAATTTTAACCCCCACCTGCACTTGCTGTTGAGGTTTGAGCCCAAGGAAAAGGTTCACTTTTGGTGTGGGGATCATGTAGGGCGTGAACTATTGCACACCCATCAGCTCACACAGCCATCGCAGAGGTAACAGTCTCATCTGAGATGGTCTTCCAAACTGCAGGCTTGTGCCCATCCCACAGCCTAAATGCACAAGACTCACTTTAAGAAAAAAGGTTTAATTTTTCACAAGTACGTTATTTTGCAAGCAGCATGAATCTAATCAGGATTTCAGGTGAAATGCTCTCTGCTGTGGTGGTTGCGTTACTATGCCTACTGGGTAGTGTTTTAATTTTCTTTCTAGTGGGAAAGCTGCACAAGGGAGAAAGGAATAGAAGCAATGGCAATAGGACTCTTGGGAGCCCAAAGAAAATAATCTGTAAACATAACTATTTAACATAGGCTCTTTGTTTTCACAGTGGAAATTTATCCTTGTTACTTTATTTTCACTTTGGCTCCATTCAATTTCTCAAATTAATAGAGCTGAACAATTTAACGTCATCTTAACTTTTAGTTTCTTGCCTCATATTTTGAAACTCTTCATTATTCTTTTTAGTGCACTGATGAGCAGTGACTGGACTATTTTTTAAATAAAGCAAGTATATGTGTGTAGGAGAGAAATGTGACCTCTTGGGGGCTCTTAAGAAGTCACAAGACTTTCTTTAAAGAAAAAAATGTTAGTGAGACAAGCTATTATCAAGCAAGCTTTGACAAGTCTGGTCACACTGGTATGTGCTAAGCTAAGAAATACACTTGTTCCTTTGTGTCAGTTGTAAATGCAGCAGGAAAAATTACCTGCCCTGAAATAAAGAGAGCAACTCACCTCTCCAGCCTTTGGCACTGCTTTACAAAATATTTTTTCTGTGTCTCCAATCCACACAACTGAAGGCTGCAATTGCTTAGCCACCTAAGAGAAAATGGGGGACAAAAGGTAAGAAGTTGATTAAAATGGCTACAATTTCATACCTGGGTGACTGTAATTATACTTTTGAATCCGTATTTCAGCAGTTAAAATTAGCCTGGTTATTTTTTCCCAGAAATGCTCAGCACTCATGAACAGTGCCGGCTCTGCTCAGCAGCCTTGGCAAATCAAACTACTTCTAGTTAGGACTCTAACATGCAGAACTCAACCCAAATTGGATCATTTTGACTGCTATGCTTATCTTTCGTTTCTCAACCCACATTCGGTGGCAGTTCTGCAAAAGGAAGCCTGGACTTGGAGTTCAACAGTAGATGATAGACCACTGGCAGCCTTAGACTGGCTGCCCTGGTCTGTAGGATCCTTCCCTGGTTTGAGAGGTCGGTACAGATGGGGAGAGAGGCAGGACATGCCTATTGCATGGGAAACGAAGGCACTAATTTTAAGCAAAATAGGCTGATATGCAATCTTCTGGCTTACAAAATAGCGGTTAACTTGCAGTTAGCCCAAGAATTAAAATGGAACCTGTTAAATTTGAAGGGGGGGTGGGGGGATGCATCTATACAGATGGACTTTCTGTCTCCAAAGTCAGAGGCACTATACCTCTGGTTCACAGCAGGATGGCAGCAATGCTACAGGCTTTTTCACATCTTGCGCTGTCCCTATTGCTATAGAAACGCCAGTGGGTTAGACATTCTGCTGCCAAATTTTAATCACTTTCCAGTGGCTCTCAGAGCCATGCTCAGCAACAAAAGTGATGGCTCAAGGAGTCAATGGGTAATGAGAGAGAGGCACACAGCATTCTTCCATCCTGCTTCATTTCTTCTCCCCTTCCCAGCCCCACCCAATCCCCAGCTGAAACTGCTGCTTCCAGGAAGGAAGCTTACAAAATCAATAGGTTGTGTACATCATAAGGTCAGTGTCTGACTGACAGCCAGTGCAGGAAGAATTAAGTTATGAACGTTGTTCTTCAAAGTTCACTTTTCAGGATGTATTTCAAGCACCAGGTGTGTGTGTCTGTACAGTAAAAATGAATTGGAGAGGGGAAATGGAGAGTAGATGAGGGCTGTTAAACTTGTTTAGTCTGCTGTGCTGCTGATGGGGTGAAGTGGAAACAATGCTGTCTTCGGCATGTGATACTTTATTTGTGGTAACTTGTCAGTCCTAGAATATGTCAAGTGGCACCTCCAAGTTCAGAACAGTTCAACTGAGGAAAACAGCTTTTTCCTTTGTTAGAAGGCAGAAACTCAAATGTTTAGTATTACAATGAGGAT
Organism: Buceros rhinoceros silvestris; assembly: GCF_000710305.1. Taxonomy (NCBI): domain Eukaryota; kingdom Metazoa; phylum Chordata; class Aves; order Bucerotiformes; family Bucerotidae; genus Buceros; species Buceros rhinoceros. The sequence goes on from NW_010392612.1 coordinate 26,850, forward strand.
TTGAAAAATAAAACCCATCATATCATGAAAGGTAATAGGAAAATTGTGCAGAAACTGATGTGTGGACCTAGGCTGTTATGCGAATGTTTATTTTTATAACTTAAGGGGTAAATTCTCAGCCAGCAGTGTATGGAGTATACAAGCTGGAATGAAATGACAGATTAAAATTGTACAGCAATAAATATCTGCCCTTTTAAGGCCAGATGCCTTATCTATCTGCTATTTATCTATTTTCAGAAGTATGTTGGGCATATTCCTAAGCTTGCACACGTTCTGCAAGGTGCAAGCTTGTGACTTTCATGGAACTGAGCTGTGCAGCTGCCTTAGACTCCTTGGGGGTTTTCTGCTGAGTATCCTGGTAGTCAAGGGCTCAGACACCTGCAGAAAACACAAGTCAGCCCTACTGATTCACACTTCCAGGTGAACTCAAGTTGCTCCTGGGTGTCTGTAAACAGGCTTGGAGGAAAGGGGTGAAAGAGCAGTAATGTGGTAGCATGGTTATTTAGCAGATATGGGATAACTAGCATTCTTCTATAAAATTAAGTACTGAAAAGGAGGATAGGTGGTGTTTATGTTGCTAAAAGAAACCTACAGTTTAAAGAACTTTATTTGCGTGCGGTGATTCCACAATGAAATCTGCCATGTCAGGTGGGAACTCTGACTCAGAGCCCCTTATCCAACCCTGCACTGCTAATGAAGGGATTATCAGCTGGAGCTTTCTGATGGTGACTTCTACCTCCCAAAGCATAAGTTAACAACCATTCTTTTGCTCCTGTTCTATGTGTGCCTGGAGAGGATGTCAGGTGGGAGATGAGGCAGTGGGAGACTGCTCCCCTTGAAGCCTGAGGAGAAGACTGGGCTGGTAGCATGCTGTCCACTCAAGGTGACAGATTATGTGTGTGTGTCCATGGATTACTGCCCTGATAGACTCAGTCACGGTGCAATCTGCTGGTTGTTGTGGTGCTTTCCCTTGTCTTCACCTGTGTTTATAATATTTTGCTTCATAAGGAGAATAGTCATCTTCTGGTGGTTTTGCTTTGTGAGGTATGTGTGGCTGTATGAAGTGTGGGGAGCTGCCTAGCTGTTCTGCAGTCTGTCCTCCATACCTGTGTGGCTGATGCTGCAGTGTGATGTGACAAGGGGAATAAGGGTGGGGGCGGTTACAGAGGCTATAAAAGCTGTTGGCAGTGGTTGAACTCTGCTTCTATACTTCAAAAGAAATCATGTCGTCCTTTCAGTGGGGCCAGCGCAGTCAAGGAGGTGCAAATCTTCTCCATTTAGCTCAGATGATTTCTGTGGCTAGCAGCCCTCTAAAATGAAGCCTTAAATTCTAAATCAGACCATACTTTTGTTTTAACTCAGAAGAATTCTCACTGTTGTCATACCTGTTATCCTTTTTGTCCCCTTCCCCACTGAGTAAGTGGAAATGCAATGAATAACCTCAGTTCTGGCTCTTCCTTAAAGAGATACTTTCCTGTGGTTTCTGTTTTGAGGCAATTATTTAAATGTGTAAAGTGGTCTGCATATGTTTTCCTGGTGTTGATACATTAACACAACCAAGTTCAACACACTGTGTTCAGGTCTGGCTGTTTCTTTTTTAAAGACAGATCAGACACCCAGAATCCATCAGCATCTCATTTAAATTGTTGGCAGATACGTAGCAGACTGTATATCCCCCATGAAAGTGCTTCATTTGAATTATCCATGGACACTTTGAATCCATGGATAATTAAATGCACTGTACATAATTAATTTGTAATTGAAATTTTATTAGCTTTGCTGCATTCAACAATTTGTGGGAGCTGCCAGCAGATGGCTCCTTAACCCTTCTAATCCCATGCCCAGCACCGTGAACCAATGGGGCTCAGAGGCTTGATTTGCTCTTCAGGAAAATTGTGACCAAAAAAAGCCTTTTGGTCCTGCTGTCTGTCAACATTCATCAAAGATCAAACAGCATTTTTGAAAGCCTTGGGTTAAATGTTTCCAACTTGAGAGCCAGAGTCTAACAGTTAAATTGCTACACTTGAAAATACAGAAACTTGATTCTTACAGGGCTGATGTGCACAAGGCTTCTCCAAACCTGAGGGCTATGATGGAATTTTTTTAAAAGGCCTATGACTAAGATTTTTGTGGAAGCTCAAGTTGTTGCTAAAACCTGCTTAATAAAGTTTATAATCACAGAATAGTTTGGAAGAGACCTTTGGAGATCATCCAGTCCAACCCCCCTGCTAAAGCAGGTTCACCCAGAGCAGGGTGCCCAAGATGTCATCCAGGTGGGTTTGGGATCTCTCCAGAAGAGACTTCACAATCTCTCCGGGCAGCCTGTGCCAGAGGTCTGTCACCCTCAAAGTTTTTCCTCATGTTCAGGTGGAACTTCCTGTGTTCCAGTTTGTGCCTGTTGACCCTTGTCCTCTCGCTGGGCACCACTGAGAAGAGTCTGGCTCCATCCTCCTGGCACCTGTCCTTTAGATATTGATAAGCATTGACCAGTTCCCTTCTCAGCCTTCTCTTCTCCAGCAGCAAGATGCTGAAACTTATTAGATCTCATCTGTGAGAGCCTCACCAGGCAAATACGGCAGTGAAACATTGATGTCCCTATATTCTGGTTTGTTAGAAAATAACTAGAAATACCGCTTTCCTGCAGGATGCATTTCATTTTTTTTGACAGAGTAACACAGTGTAAGGCTGCTTTGTCTCAAATAACAGTGTGTATTTGAGCACTGGTGGTATTTAGCACTTCAAGGGTCTAGGCTTCTAGCAGTCTGAACTGCACTGAGAGAGTAATTGCTCTAGGACGACTGGAAGTAAGGCTGACTGTACTGTTCCAGATTTCAGCTGTAATGGAAGAGACTCGTGTGGCATGGAGATGCTAAATACATAGATTTGTCAGAGGGCTAGGTAAACTATACCTGGTTCTCCAGACTGCCAGAAAAACGACCTCTTTGCGGGGACAACGCAGCAGTGGTTATGAATATATTAACATGGTTCAGTGGAAAAAAATTGACAGACTTCAAAATGTTGTCTCTAAATGCTGGGATTATATCACTCAATCTTAAATTCCATCATATTCCTTTTTTGGCATAACACTTTTATAGTCACCTCTGCTAAATAGCTTAAGTAAATAGCCTGATAAGAGTCCCTTAACAGCAATGGTATTGAAATACAGAGCAGTGAGCTGCAGAAACAACTCCTTGTTCAGTAGAGATGGCTTGCACAGCACACACTTGAGCTGTTGATACACACACACACATGACTACTCTGCTGGTATTTCCTCCTGGCCACCTTTTTCTCAACCTTTTAGCCTGGTCAGTGGTGCACTAATAACGCTTTCCCACATGTGGCTTTTCATACAATGTGCTTTCTGTGTGCTGCTGCAGCCCTGGAAAAGGACCCGAGAGGGGTCGTCTCACTCTGGTAGTGATTAACCTGATGGCTGCCTTATGGTTGCTAATGGAAGGCCAGTGCTTGTCATTTTTATTGCCTTAGAGTTAAGCCTTGTGAACTACCTGCACTTTTACACTTGTGTTATGGAGTCAAGCTTTTCTATCTCATCTCCTCAGTTCTCCCTGGATTGCTTTTTTCTTTCTTTCTCTGCATCCTTCGCTATCCTTCTTTGCATCTTTTATGGAAGCTATTGCACTGCAGCAGCATTTGTGCCTCATCAGGAACACGAGAGAGCCAAGCCATTGGTTGGTACAGGCTGGCAGAGATCTGTGTTAGGCTGGCTCAGTACATGGAAATATTAATTGAAATATTCCAGCATACTCTGGTTCATGCTTGAAGGATGAGTTTTGTTTTGGGGACTGCTGAGAATTGCTTCTATATTAGAGACAGATTTTTCTCTGTTCACCCTGAAGCAGAGCCGACCTGGCAGGCTTTGCTGTGCCTTTGTGGAGAACACAAGATTTGGTGTTTGCAGCTTCTTTCTGTCGTTTTCCTATTTGATATTAATCTTCCTTAGATTTCCTTTGAATAGGCAGATTGAAATGTCGGTGTTTTCCTGTTCTGGTATGAGAAGTCACTTCCTCTGTGTGACATTTAAAATGCCTGTTTTGAGTAATGCACAAGCCCCTCTTTTGGAAGAGGGCTGGTGTGTCTCTTGCAAGTCTCCTCCTCAAAATAAGGGAGGGGAAGAAAAGAATTTGGCTTTTGCATCTGAAACAAATTAAAGTTTCATTTTTTCCAAAGCTATTCACTTGTTTAGGGTGTCTCCCACGAAACAACTGCCAGCAACCAACACTCAGTTATGGACAGAAAGTTTCCTAATGGTGATTTTATGCTTTCCAGAGTTTCCTTTCATTACAGAAACTCCGTTTGCAGATGTGATAGGCATCAAAAGTAACCTTGCACTTCACCTTTATCACAGAGCACCATTAATTCTTATTTACTAAATCTTGGAGTTTAACGATGGTTACATGGATCATAAGATAACAGAAAGTGCTGTCATGTTTCCTGTCAGTCACTTGTAAGTGGAAGGTCTGTATTCTGCCTGACTAACTCTGTATAAAGCGACTTGTGGAAACCTGGAGTACAAAGCTTGCTTGACAATAGCTGCGGTTGTCTTTTGGAAAAAATCATCACCAGAAGTGTTGGAGATGTGGTAAATCTTTTAGCGATCACTTCAACAAGGTGCACTATGGTGTGTCAGTCTGGGAGCTGTGAATATTAAATACCATGTCAGCTGCAAGATACCATTTGCTTTCATGGCTTGTCTGCTGTATGTGCCATGCATATTGTACTCTTAAAAGTCTGGTGTAAATATTTGGATTATTTTTTTACCGGGGGGGGGGGGGGGGGGGGGGGAAAAAAAACCTAACCCTTTTTTTGGCAAAACCCA
>NW_010392612.1:31761-35176 GCF_000710305.1 Buceros rhinoceros silvestris
TTGGCAAATACCAGTCTTCAACTTCCTCTTTGTCAAGGAATTTGTTGTCCAGGTGTCTTGCCCTTGTGTCTCCTTCAGCGTGGGTAATGGTAGCTTCCTGCAAATCGGGATATGAAAGATTCCTTGTGAAACTTTTTCCCTAACATTAAAAAAGTTTCCCTTGCTGCAACTTATGTCTGTTGCCTCTTGCCCTATCACTGTGCACCTCTGGAAAGTCAGGCTCTGTTCCCTGTATTATCCAGTGAAGCCCCTGAAGATAACAGTTGGACTCCCTCTCCCTCCAGCCTTCTCTTAGGTTGAAGCAACCACATTTGAGCTTATCTCATGTGCTCCAGTTCCCTTATCTTCACGGTTCTCCACTGGACCCGCTTGCTTATCAATATCTTGTAACAGGGTAGCCCACTACTGGACACAGCATTCACTTGTGGTCTCAGAAATGGCCATCAGTGAACAATAATTAATTGCTTAACAAGGTTGGCTATAGTCTTGCTGATACAGGCCAGTATTTGGCTGACTTCTTGCTGCATGGACACACTACTGATTCCTGTTCAACTTGCTGTCCTTAAGAACCCCTGTCCTTTCCTGCAAAGCTGCTGTCTAGTTGGTGGACTGCTGCCAGGACCTTTTTGTACTGTTGCATGGAGTAACTTCATCCTAAGTGTCTGACAACTATGATACTAGACAGGAATATTGGATGTTGTAAAGAAGCAGCAACTGGTGGTAGGACAAATGCAGTAGATGACTTTGGGCAGGAACTTCAGAATTCCCAGAGACACATTTGGCACTTTCAAGAGGGAGGGAAAAAATAAAAGGATTGTACTTGCTGTGTGGATGGAGGACTGCTTCCAGCCTGGCTCTGAGAGCCTACAAAATCTGAGTTGAAATCATCAGCAGATTGGACAAATCAGTGACTCAGCCACAGGGACAGAAGGTGTCAGGGAGATGTGGAACAACCAAAGGAATTAGGAATGGAAATTGCACATAGTTGATTTGAATGGTGTTAAGACAGGCTTGTGCTATGTGAATATGAATTTGCACAGAAATGAGCATGCAGATGACAGATCCCTGGGAAAGATGCTCTGCGCTGTTTGCTCTGGTGTAAAAGCAGCAGAATTTGAAGCAGTACTGCTGTTGCAGTTAGAACAAGTCACTTTTAGATAAGCAAGTGCCTGGACAGCCCTTATTCCACATGATTGACTGTGAGCGACTTCCATCCTGGTAACTTGTGGAGGCTCACCAAAGTGTCATTGCTTCTTTTGTAAGAGAGGTAAGCTTGAACTTCTCCCCATAATTCTGGGGGGAGGTGTTGGATAATGTTTCCATTTGTTATTAAGTAATGTGGGAAAATGTAAGGATTTTTGTGTACCTATATCTAGAGTTACGTACATATACACATAATGTGTGTATATATACTCACATATCTAATGCATACAGATGTACACACAACTTTATCAGTGTTCCAGTTATTGTATATATTATATACATGCAGATATACAAAACCAGCTTAGTATCTTCATCTGGCACCTTTTATAGGAGTAAATAGGCTGCCCTCCTTTCTCCTGTGTTTAAAGGCCTTGTGCTCTAGCAGGGAGTAAATGATGGAAAGGATGGTGTGTGCACTGTGCCTGCAGCCAGACGTGTGCTTTGCTATTGATGAGGGCAGAGGAACTCAGTGGAGAAGGGTGAAATGTGCAGAGTGGGAAGAGGAGGGAGTATGAGCTCAGTCTAATGACACTGGTCTGTGTCAGGGAATGCTAGACCCAGTGTCAGTGTTATCAAAGGTCTATGATCACAGCACTGTTGCTTTTCCTTAGGCACTGTTCTGACCAGCAAGAAATGGGGCCCTTGGGGATTGCTTTGCTTTTCACTGTGAAATCTGTCTTTTCTGGGGATAAAGACACCTGCTTCCAAACTTGCTATAATACTGGGTTGAATAAAAAAAATCTGATATAACCAAGGGAAAGCAAACTTGAATTCATTCTTATAGTAGGCCTCTGGTACTGGAAAAATATTGTATTTAGCTTTTTCTGGTGTATGTGCTGTGGGTTTTTCTATCTAAGAGTATTTAGTCTGGAATGTTTACCAGTTTCCTTCCTTAGCAGACACATTGAGGACTTAGTGGAATAAATCCTGCCAGGATGGTGTCTTTTTTCTGAAGAGGATTTGGTGTATGTACTTCACAGTTCACATGCCTTCTTTCATTTCCAGACTTCTCATACATTTCTATTAAGGTAACCCTGAACCAGGATTCCCTCTTTTGAAAAGCTTGCTGTAATGTAAACAGAGCAGTATAGGTGAGAGGTGTTTTACAGCAATGGCCCCAGAGAGGAGATTTTTGACCACCCCCAGTCTGGTATTTGAAATGCTGCATGGCAAGCATTCCTGACTGACGTACATACAAACAGAGAACAGAATTTTCTCTATGATGCTTTTTTGTATTCCAAGGTAACAGAAAGCTTGTACAAGTGTTCATGTGAAAAATATGGCTGCTACAAGTGATTGCTCACAGGGCACTGGCTGTCAACAAGAGGGTTTGAAAGCTTGAAAGCAGGGCGGGGGAAAAGGGAGAGGGGGAATTTCAAATCAGGTTGGCAGTCCTTTGGATCGTGGGCAGCTTTGCCCTTGTATGACTGGCATGTATGCTCCTGTGGAGGAACTACAACTCAGTTCCCTATTTATGCCACAAAGGAGGTGATGAGCTGAACCAACTTTGACAAGTGCACACAACACAGTACCTTGAGAATCATGTGAAACGCCATTCGCAGACCACTCTTGCCTGGATATTTCCTAGTGACATTGAAAGCAGATAAGTTGAAGAGGTTAGCTCCTGTTTCTGTGCAGAGGGCATGGACCAACATTTTCTTCCCAACACCAGCGGGTCCAGTTAGTAACAAGGCTTTCACAAGAGGAGCCTTCTCATGGACTGTTTGGGAACCTGTAAAAAGTCATAGGCACTATTATTGCTTTTGTTTGAGTCTGCCATAAAGGTAAGGGAATGATTCTTCCTTTTCTTCACTGTAAAATAATTCATAATGTGACTTCATTGTTTCTTTAACATGGTACAAGTGCTCTTGAGTTCAATTCCATATAACCAGAGCTGAGGCTGTAGCACAGCTAAGGTAACATCCCTGTTCATAGCAAAACTCCACCACCCTTATTTGTACCTTCTGATGGGCAAACTTCAGCTTGATCTGAGAGCTAAAAGAATGGTAATTCAAAAGTGAATCTTAGAGGACAGATGCAAGGTAAGAGCACTGAAATGGAACTGCTGCTGGTGCTCTGCACAGGGACAAGTGCCTTCCTTCATCCATCAGGCTGAGTTAGGGAGGTACCTGTAGCCTTAAGCTTTGCACCTGATGTCAAAGCAGGTCCTCTCTTTCTGCAGTTGGACAAGGGTGTAGATTCATGTCGTGTA
>NW_010392612.1:35263-62273 GCF_000710305.1 Buceros rhinoceros silvestris
TGTAGGAGTAGCAAAATTTCTTCTGTCTGAAGTGACACTTTTCAGCATCCCCGTCTTTAGAATAAACAAACTAATGGGACTCTGGAGCTGCATTTGTCAGTGATTTTGAAACCAGATGTTTCCAAGTGTTTTGTTTTTCTCTCCTTTAACTTCATGCACCCCACTTTGAGGGGAACTTTTGCTCTTAAATGTTACTGCTGCTTAGTGAGCATTGGAGGCTCTGACTGTCACTGTAGGCTAGTTCTGCTCCAAAATACTTCACTGCTGTTATCCCCTCTACTGTGTGCCAGCCGAGTGTGGCGTTAGCTCATCTGCAGAGGGGCCAAGGTTATTCTCCAGTCAGGAACATGGCAGCTGAGCAGGTATACCTGCTTGGAGGAGGTGGCTCCTTTTCTGTTCCCTTAATTTCATTCAGGTGAGCAAATGCCAGGGTTGCTATGTTTCACTTGCTCTGCCAGCAGTGATGACTGCTCGGCACTCCCAAATCTGTCTCTCTGGCTGCTCTAGGTAAATTCATTCTGGGCTGTAAGAAATGTGTTACATCACCTGGGAATATCTAGCAGAAATGCCTGCATGGTGAAAGCAGAACCACTGAGAGACTGAGGTGGCTGATGGTGACAGAGCTTGCCTTCCTTGCAGCTCTGCTGTGGAATGGATTAGGTACAGGTGAACCTCCAGAGATGAAAGTAGCAGAAATGTCAAATATCAAATCCATACCCACTAGCAGACCAGTAACATTACCACCTCAATGCCTAAAACATCCTGTGTCAGTACTGGTGGTTATTACAAAGTCAGATTTGAAAATCTGTGGGAGCATCCACTACTTCCAAAAGTCTTTAAGACTTAAGTCTGCTGGACTTTGGGACTTGTGGGGGAAACCAGCTCCAACAGTGATGGGCTGTGGAGGGAGCCTATCCTGGAGAAGTTCTCTGGGCTAAAGGGGATGGCTAGGTAATTTAAAACCAAATCCAATCAGGCTGCTTATCTGTGTCCTAATGGTTTAACATCCCAAATAAATGACAATGGGCTGAGTGCTGAGATGAATGCCATTATTTCAGCACCGTGCAGGATGTAGTGAAGTTGTCAGCCACCCAGGCTTTATTAATATTTGGTCGTTTCATACCAATCTATTACTTATTACACATAGATTTATTATGAGGGGAGCAGCAGACTCCTCTGTGGTTAAAGATGAAATATATCTTTTCTTATTATTATTCAGCTGCTTATAATTTTCTCAATACCATTTAAGCTGGAGCTTTCCTTGCCATCAGGTGACTATTCTGAGAAACTTTTACTTCTACACATACACAATTATCTAATGACTAACTTGTTCTGAGGCCAATTAAGTAAAATGTCATCCACAACATATCACCCAAAAGGTGAAACCATTCCTGTGCCTTTTTTGGTTTGTGAAATATCTTATTTTAATTGAAGGCATTTTTCAAGTTGCTATTGCAAACACATTGTTTGTTTAACTAGTCCAGGGTCTCTTCTCCCTAGATTTTTAGACAGTTGTACAAATGGCAGAAAATTTATGGGTTCATTTTCCTCTTGCTTTGGGGGTGTCTTGGGGCTTGATTTCATGAGATTAGATGGTGTTAAAACAACCTTGGAGTTATCAGAGATGTGAAACACCCCATTGCAGACAGGAATAACTGCTGAGCTCTCTCAGCTGGTTGTGGTCAAACATTGTAGCCAACCCCGGAGGGCTAACAGTAAACCAGCTCAGAGTGGCTTTGGTGGGAAGAAGCCCATCTAGGCTGAAGGCAGGGGTGTTGCCAGCGTCCTGTTTGTTAACATCACTCTTCAGATTGAGGTGTAGGGCAGCAGGATCATCTACTGTACCCAAAGCCCAAGTGAGGCAGACTCGTGCGCTATTGCAGCAAGCTCTCCACAGCACATCTAGCATGCTTTGGGGACAGGGCGCACCAGTAAATGCTCCATGGCTTTCCTCAGGCATGTACGCACAGAAGGCCAGTGCTCAGGCTGTTGAAGGTGTGCAAACGGGAGGAAAAAGCAGAAGCTCTGTGTCGGCTTTTCTCTATTTGCCAGAATGGGAGGCAGGGAAATGTCAGCTCTTTTGCCCTATAAAGGGGATCAGCAGCCAATGACACAGCCTGGGGGAGGATATGCCTAGTTAAAATTTCCCCCAAATCTGATGAGAATGGAAAAGGATGCAAGTGAAGTATGAGTAGAAGCCCTCGAGACAGGCACTTCTTGCAATCACTAGAGTTTGGCTTAATGCCATTCCCAAGTAAAATATGGGATAGATTTTTACATTAAAAAGCAAACAACCCTTGTTAGATATTGGCTAAGTCTGGCATTAAAACTGCAAGGGCATTTAAAAGTGTTCTTTCTGATGTATAAAATGTATTCAGACTAATTCCTTAAATGATTGCGTTGTTCAGCGCTGAGTAACATTAGCCAGCTTGTAAAAGGTAAATTGCAACCTTAGCCCTTCCCTTAACTTGATTAATTTTGATCACTGGAGCTTGTTTTAGCTATTATCTTTCCCAAGTGATTTCCTTTTATGTGCTGCCATTCACAAACTGTTAACATGCAAACAGAGACAGTACAGAAATGCAATACCTGACAATAGCATGTGCAAGCTCCTTTATGCACTATTAAAATGATACGGTCTTCACTCAGAAGGCTTAATTGAAAAACAATTATACTGCAAAATGTTTTAGATTACGATTAATCAAGCCCTGTCAAAGCCAGTAAAAATGCACGTTACTGACAGGAAGCAAAGCCATTGTATTCTGCCCTCGAGGAATTTGTGCTGTGCTCTTACCTAATGGCAATATTCCATACAGTGCTATTAGCTGTCTGACATCTGCGAGAGAGGGCATTGGCTCTATATCTAGCTGACGAAGGGTGCTCCCCAGATAGCTGTACTCGCCTGTAGGGAGGAAGCATGGGCTTAATAAATGTGACACTGCATTGTTGTAAAATGCATAACTCAAGTGATGAAAAACTAGCGTAGAATACCAATATAACGTGCTCTCGGCAATCCCAGCGCCGTCAGGGAGCAGGGACTTGCTGGGCAATATTGTTGTGGAATGTGGCCCTGAGAAATTTGAAAGGTGAACTGCAAAGGAGGATGAAGTTAAACACACTGGTCTTTCCCTTCCAGACTGTGGAAGGCGTTTGGCAAAGCAGCCGTCTCGAGTAACCTTTTAAAGAAACTTTGTGGAGAGGAATCATTAGTAGAACCATAAATCACACTGCTGGCAAAGGATTTCTAGATTTGGGATTTTGCAGGGCTGGAATCCCAGTGAACCACACTCTATCAAAAGTCTTTCAAAAAGGAGGAAAAGATATTTTAACAAGCTTTCCCTTGGCTCCCTCACATCTCAGCTTCTCACTGTTAGACATTTAAGTGTCACCTAATTTGGGGCTCTTTGCAGTTCACCATTTTTTTGTTTAAAAAAAAAACCCTACAACAAACCGCCTCCACAAAACAACCCAAGGAAACTAAAAATCTGATGTGAACTGTGAAAGGGTCTAATCTTGCCTCAGCTCTTACAGAGCCCTAGTAACATTGCTTGCCCTGTCAAAGTCCGTGTAGAAGACATGTTAGACAACAAAGATCAAGAAGGATGGGCCACAAGCAGGAAAATTAGTTGTGATGATGTAGCCAATGATTTTTTTTTAGCATTAATCAGATGTTGTGGTGAATATTTTTGAAAAATAACACTATTATGTTTTATTGAAGACAGAAAGGGAGAGCACTAGAGCTCACTGGAGCAGAGGCAAATTAGCAATGATTAAGAAAGTGGAGTCGTTATTTGGGGCAAAAAGGTGGATAAGCCCTGGTGCAACTGCCCCCTCCCTCCTGAAGAATCAAATTAATTTCAGGTTTTATCTTTTATTTAAGGAGAAATCAAAAGAACTGAATAGGAATTAATCTTCACAGATTTAATTAGAAGGCATCAAAGGGTTTAATTGCAACTGAACATAAATTACAGTGGATATTCTCTGACTAATTTAGATAAGGTCACCAAGAAAATTAGTTCAGTGATGTCAGTTTGTCATAGAGAGGGGACATCTCAGTGCCTTTCCTCATGGCGTAGCACAATTCCATTCTTTGTCCTTTTCCCAAGAACTGGTAGTCAGTGACCTTCCTTGGGCTTCAGCCCTGGAAGAGCTGAGCAGATGAGGACTTATTTTTCTATGGGCTTTGACTGTGTCCCTGGACACTTAAAGGAAGGGTTTTTGGGGTTAAAAGAAAAGCTAGATCCAGATTCTAAGCCAACTTTAAATACTTTCTATATCTTGTTCTGGCAGCTCAAGAAGCATAACTGCGTTTTGAGTGGAGAAGAGCTGGCTTTGACAGGCTAACTCCTTGCTGCCTGGTCTGCACAGGCCAGTGTCTGTGTTGGGACACAGCAGGGGGGAACCTGGCATGGCTTTAGGCACCCAGGTGAACATTGCTAGGTTCTGCACTTCTATACCCAAGATATTTTGCTGCTGGAAAGCAAATATTGCTAGTGCCACTTAGAGCAGCCCTTGTGTTCTAGGCTGCACAGGAGCCAAGGTGTCACATCTCCGGGTCAAGGGAAGGTGGCCCAAAGCCATCTCAGCCTGCTTCCAAGTTTGATGTTCCTAGCTATTAATTATTATTGACTTGCTAGATGAGCTTTAAAAACTTCTGTTGGACAAAAGTGACCTTGATGGTACTGGCTGGGTGAATGAAGGAGGTATGAAAAACTTCCATTACTTCATGATCTTTAATGAGCATAAAATGGATGGAAAGCTTGTTAATTCAGCCTTCAGAGTGGGCAAAGACTCTGAAGGTAATAACTGGTGCTTCTAAGAACTTATATAACATGGTGATGTATGAGAATCTAGCTTGCCTGGCTCAGGTACATAATGTACCAACAGCCAGTGGATTGTGGCTTCCTGATACCTGCAAATTCATGTAGTGGTGGCCTTTGAAACAACTGAATCTTGTGGGTTGTGCTGCAAAGGTTGCTGTGATTTTACTGTGTTCCCCAAATGCTTTGGGAGATGTCAGAGCCCTGTGCAGCCTGCAAGTGTGTGTGTTGGGTTTTTCTTCATGCAGAATATAAGCAAGCTGCAGGTAACAGAAACTGGGAAAGGGGACTATGAAATGCAGAACTAGGCAGAGACGTATTACTCAAATGAAGGTTCAGATACGCCTCAAAGCCCTGCTCAAAGTTCATGGGCAGTTGGGGAAGTGAAGGGGGTGAGACTTCTGCTGAATGAACAAATGCTGAAGGTATGACTTTTGCTTTTCTCTGGGATCTCTTCTGGATGGATGATGACTTCTAGTCTGGTAGACTTGCACTGGCTTGCCAATACTTGGCTGGAGTTCCTTAAAGGATGCCCTGGTTCCACCTCAGAGTGGCTCATGATGTACAAAACCATTCAAGACTTCCAGGTGTTGGTGCTTGGAGCTAAGCACCAGCTTTACAAACAGGTCCTCGTTTCAGTAGTAGAAGTGAAAGGTACTAAGCACCCTGAAGAAACAGACTTGATTTGCATACATGGCTTTAAATATTCAAATTTGAAAGTCCTGAAAGTGTGTAACTACTCTTGAACTTGCTCTTGACTGGAAATAGGGGTCAGTGAACACTAAATGGCTGGAGGTTTGGTTAGATTAAACACCATATTAGCTGTAAAATGTGTACTTTACCAACATAATCGGAGAGATTCACAGTCTCAGCTTTTATTAGTAATCCTTCTTCCACTAGTTCCCTGTACAGAGAATCGATGGTCCTATGGACAAGAAACATCACTCAAATTCTAGAGCACTGTAAGAAAAAGCTCAGTTCTTCAGTAACGGAATGAGCTTGAGAGTTATTTGAATTTCCTCAGCTCTATAAACATATTTTGTAGCTCAGAGGGAAAGGTGATTAGTGTCATCAATACAAAATCAATAAGTACCGTTTCCTGTGTTATGGCAAGGAATCTCTCTCGTTACCTCACACACTGCATGGCTCCCTCATACCGATTCCATTACCCTGTGATGCAAGATCAGTTATGACTTGTGTAATAGACTCATTCATTAATATCAATTACTGGGAAATTATTTTTAAATTATACAATAATAGTGATCCTAACACTACTATACCTATTCACTTAGCTCTCCAATTAGCAGTAATTCATTAATTCTTCTTGAAATTTATTCTGTTTGCAATAGCCTCAGCTTATCAGGAACACATTGGGAATGACTTGATTGGAGCAACCAGTGGTCCACCCAAAGCAGTGTTAGACTTGTGCCAGCCAAAGGACGACTGGGGGGAAAACATAGTGGAGCAGTTTCTTCCTATCTCCGTTACTGTCTGGAAAGAGCTCCCAGGAATTGAGGATTTAATACACTTATTTGTGCCTGGTTTTCTGTTGGTGTGTATGTCCTCCACACTCTCTCTTTTGGAGTTCTATCTAAGTATTAGTTTCAAGGACATTTTTGGCACTAGGTTCTACAGACTGATGCTGATTCCGGGATTATATAAAATGAATGTGTCCATTGGAAATTCTTGTTTTGTTGTTAATATAAACAATATTGATTTAAACCTTTCTGGGTCCTTCACTGTTTGTGCACTTTTCACATTCTCTTCCTTCAGTATCTGAGCTTTCGTCTTTGTCACCTGTGTTAATTGGGATGTTCTGGTATGACTATAATAAAAATATTTAATACCAACTCTCAGCTGGCTAATAAAATGACATGTAATTTCAGATCTGAAGCCTTTTTCCATTTCAGCTGGGAAGTTATGTTTATGCAGTTAGTGGCACAATTAATACAGGAGGAGTAGTAGTAAACAAACAATGTAATGCACCTTCAACATGGCTGATTTTGCTACTCTGACTCCTGCTTTCATTCTTTCTGTTTTTATGCTGAGTGTGCATCATAACACAGGCAGAAGGTAGACAGGTCTAACCTGATGATTCTGTTGGTAGCGTGACTTCTACTTTTCCTGTCTTACTGTGCAAATTTAATGATGTGTACTCTGAGTCTCCTCCAAGTGTGATGTTATCAGCCTTTGGGTAAAGCCCCCTGTGCTCCTTCCACCACATCAAACAGAGATGAACCTGAGCTTCTCTTGGTTATTTCTGAAATACTCAGTAGGGAAGAGCAAAGCACAGAGCCAAAATGCCACATAAACTCTGATTAAAAGCCAGCTACTAAAAAGCTTGTGTTCTTAAATGGCTGCATGTTGTATTACGTTTATATATAAAGAAGCAGGTATGTGCAAGAATAATTTTAAAAGCACAGAATATAGGCATCCTTGCTAGATTTTTGGCACTGTTCTTGTAAGAGACATCATGCTCTGTTATAATCCATGACACATTGATTTTAAATATTTGCTCAGCGAAGTTGTTTTAAAGCAAGTAATGAAATCATTGACTGATTGTGCAGTACTAGAACCCAAATGATCTAGTCCAGGTCTTGCTGTGCATGTCTTGCACAAATGGATTTGTGGGGTGAACACTGTGTGCTCCCCCCTGCCCCACAGTGATTGAGTGTGCTTGCTTTCATGTGGTTCTCCAGCCCGGCTCTCTTGAGAGCTGGGTCTGCTCCTGCCCTGCTGCTGGGTCAGCAGGTCCTCACAGTGATATGGCTGCACACATGTCTGTGTGATGGGTGCAGGTGAAAAATGAATACATTATGAGCTCACTGAAAATGTAATGTCAAAAGTGGAAATCCTTTCAAATCCTTCAAATAAAATAAGGGTGCTTAGAAGAGCAAGGGTACACAAGAAATTGCCAGGTCTGCCAGAACTCTTATTGATAAATAAGACTGATTTATGACATGTAGGTTCTACCTTAGACATGAAAGGTGATTTATAGGGTGCAGGGGCTGTCTGCAGCCTCCCTTATCAGGCTTCTGCTGGGATGGAAAATCTGATAGTCAACAGATCTCTGCAGGTGCAGAAGCACCTGGAGGTGGATGGGAAAGAGGCAAACAGGGCCAATATCCTGCCTAAACTTTACAGTGGGCTTAGCTTTGTGTATTGGAAATAACCTGACTGAAGTTAATGGAGACTGGCCCTAGTGGTGGTGTGCAGTTGCAGAAAGGGGATCTTAAAGCTGCATGTGTTGTTGAAGACAAGGAGAAACAAGGTCTGTGCTGTGTAGCATTAAAGCAGTGTTTTGTTGCCTTTTTACTTGCTGTGCTGTGAAGCCAGCAGTTGGGGGCGGAGGGGCAGTGGGAAGGTTGTAGTGTTCACTGGGAATGCAAAAAAGGTTTTGGCTAAAGCACATGTTCTTCAAGTTTGTAAAAGATTATTTTTATCTAGGCTTTTCATGGATATTTATAGCTATTAGTAAAGAGGCTTTATGTGTTGCAGGGCTCCTTATGCTGGTGAACATGGCAGTGGTGAGATGCTCCTCGTGTGACTGAAATCTAAAAGGGTTGATAGGATAATTAATGCAAAGAGGGTGCAGTCTCATTGTCTCAGTTTCAGGTAAAAACAGGGCTTCTCTTTACCTGTCAGGAGTTAGATCTTCTTCCATCTCGGGTATTTTTTTCCTCGTGGTTTTCCCTTTTTTCTGAGGACCACAAAACCAGGCAGGAATTAGTGACCTTAGTGCGGAGATACATATTTGAATATACTGAAGCAAAGCGCTGGTTAGAACACCAAATGTTTCAGCGTTTGGATGTGGCCCTTGTTACTCAAGGAATCCAAAAGGAAAAATAATATTCTTGATTGCTCTGAGTCTAAGGAAAATTCAGACTAGATATAAAGAAGGAATTTTTTACAATGCTGGTGGTAAAACACTGGTACAGGTTTCCCAGAGGTAGCAGAAGCCCCATCCCTGGAAACACTCCAGGTCAGGTTGGATGAGGCTCTCGGCAACCTGCTCTAGTTGAAGATGTCCTGCTCGCTGCAGGGGGGTTGGATTAGATGACCTTTAGAGATCCCTTCCAACCCAAACCATCCTATGATGCATAGATGTCTCACGAAGGCATGGTAGAGGTAAAGCACTCCCTCGGCTGAGGAGCTGCCCAACCTGCAAGTCTCATGCAGATCCTGTGGTAGGTGCTCTTGAACTGGACTCTGTGGGAAGTAACCTGGAGGCTGCTGCTGCTGCTTTCTAGACTACTCTGTATTCTCTGTATCTGACCTGCAACCATTACCTCCCCAGTGAATGCCAAAAGCACTGCACCTCAAAATGATCAGTCATGATTCTTCCAGCGAAGGTTGCATAAGAAATAATTCTGGGGTTACTTGCTCCATAAATTTTTTCTTCTTTCCTTTTTGGAGCATGATTCTGTGGTTGAGTGGGCCCTTACCCAAAAGGGAAGCAGGAAGGAAAAGCATGTGGGGTCCACCTAGCTGCTCCAGCTGCCTTTTTTTTATTACCTTGGGGTAAAATAGATTAAGCAGCTTCCCTGAGGGTCCCATAGGGTGTTTACAGCTGGACCTGAAACCAACCCTCCTGAGCTCCTGGCTAGCCTCCTAACTGTTAGACATCCTCTCTTTCCCAGAGCCTTAGGGAAGAAGCTTGAAGAAGTCAGAAAAACATGACCTGCTCTTCTCTTGATATTTTCACCACCCTTTCACTATGGGAAGACTTTGACTTGCATGACTTTACTGCAAAAAAACCCTCATACACAACATAAATAAGAAATATGTGGATCGGTAATGTCAGGACCCTCTATTAATTACAGCTCACAAGCCATAAATACGGTTAGGGATAATTAGTAGTGGAGAAGGATTCATTTAATCCATGTTAGTGCCCACCACTGGTGTCCATACTTAAGTTCTGCAAAGCTTTTTAGAATTACTTCAGTGGAAGTATTTCACCGTGACATTTGTGCACCATGGGATTTCTTCAACAGCTTAAATTTAAGTATGTGCTTAAATACTTATTTGATCAAAACAGCTTATTCTTTCCAAAAGTTTGTGTTCACTTCCCTGGGAATACAGTAGTTTATTTTGTTCTTTCTAAATAGTGAATACTTCTGCAGAGCTCCAGAGGCTGGGTTGTCAAGTTAAAAAAATCCTACCCAATTATCTGGAAAATGCTGGGTTCTTTCTCGAATGGATTGGTGGTGTTCAGAAATGCATTGATCATCAGTTTTCATGGGCAGTCACAATGTAAATAACCCCTGGTTCAATCACCTGCTATTGCTCACAGTGCAGCAAAGATAAGCTAGTAAAAAATGTAAATTAAACCCAGAAGTAGATGGATAAGCTGGGGGAAAAGGTGATGTTTGTAAGTTTTGGATTAGAATAATACAAACGACTCCATATCTGCAAACTACACCTTGGGTTTTTTTTACATAAATAAGCTTGGCAGTGTAAGTGCTCATTAGAATGTGCCAGTGGGGTTTTCCTTTCAAGGAAAGGAATGGGCAGAACTGTGCCATACTGTTTTAACAGCTGAGGAAATGCTGAGACTGTCAGTGGTTTATTTCTGGTGTTCCTCCAGATTTGCCTCTTTAACCTTTCTTCCAATAAGCTGGAAATTACATATCGGGGGTCTGGCTGGGAAGAAAAGCTTCTTTCTACCTATGTAAAGACACTAAGCATATGCTGAATTTATTGGCCAACTGGTATTGTCCTCAAGGCAGCTTCAATAAAGTAACTGAAAAGCAAAACAAAAATAAACCATACAGGGGAAAAACGTGTTTTCCTAATTAACCTCAGTATTTATGGGAAATTTGGCAAACATTGGGATGTGAGAAAGGGAAATATGAATTGTAGACAATGGCTTTTCTCCAAAATGTCTTACTGGGAACTGCTTTTATTTAGAAAATGATAATGTTTAATGAATGTGAACATGCTCATCACTTATAATGGAAATCTACTTGTTTCTATCTCTGAAATGTCAATCTAGCTTCTGTGTAGCCATCCATTTACTCAGATATTTTCTGCTTTGGTAAGTCACATGTAGCGATCAGCATTAGCTATTAGCTGGCAGATGACAGGATCTGTTTTCCATGCTCAGTGTGGTATCTTGTCTTACTGTGTGGGTTCATGGAAACGAGTAACTCAGAGGTTGCTATGAGCAAACACAGACCTGATTTCAGAGCAGAGTGTCTTTGGCATGAGAAGGGAGAGGGCAGCCAAAATATGTCATTGAGGGAGCCATTCCATATTGGACCTGTGTCACCCTTTGGCTGTGATCATACAAGTCCTGCTGCCATCAGTAGTCTGCGGCTACTGCCACCAAGTATGTGGAAGAGTAACGTGAGGAAAGCGCTCCCATGGTTTAAGGGAAATGGCAGCGCATAAGCAGCAACCTATGAAGTGTTTGAGTGGATTGCTTGGATGGGAGGCTGATCAAATGCGGATTTGCAACACGAGTGTATCTGCTCTGGGTTGAGACGCGTTTTCTGGCGATGCCAAGATACAGAGAGCAGCTTCTGATACTTGTACTGAAAAAGTCCTTTACGAAGATGTTCCCACTGATTATTAAGCTCTTGCTATATGAAGGTCTCTAATCCCTGTTGGATTTAGCTACAGCATTGAAAGAAGTATGGACTCCTCTAGCTGGCTGAGAGATCCAGATGCTAATATCCATCAGCTACAGAAAATCCAGCAGGGATTGTGAATCACTGTCCTCAAGCCCAGCCTTTCCTCAATTCTGACTCAGCCTGCCTACTGGTCTTAATTGCTTGGCTTTGCTTTAATCAAGTTTTTAGACTGATGTCAATATTCTTGCTATAGCCATTGCTATCGTTAACCTCTTGTGGTTTTCCTTGCTTCTATGTGGCTGCCTCAAAACAGGATATCTAAAGCTGCCTTGAGATGCTAGCAAGGCCAATTTCAGAAGCAACTTTTACATGCTTAGGTTTCGATGTCCCCTCTTTCTGTTTTTTCTGAATTCTGGCCATGCCTTTGTGTATGTGTGGGTGTATTCCCTTGCAATGGGTCACTTTACCTGCAGTTGGATTGTAATCAAATCCTTGGGGGAGCAGAGCAGGAAAAGCGCCACAATGGGCTTGACAAAAAGCAGTCTGATAAGCTCTCAAATGTAACTTCCAGGTCAGTAACTGCAGAGAGCTGATTTGTCAGCTCTTATGTGTGGTGGAAAGCCAGTTTAAGGAAACGAGTCTGTGGTGTTTTACTGCAGAATCCCAAGAGAAACACCCCTGGCTGCTAAGCCCTCTGTGTACCATGGTTGGTTACGCGGCAGCCATCTAGAAGAAATACTTGTAAAGCTGCTGGGTTGTGTTGAGCCACACAAATCAGAAGCTTGGGCTGTCAACAGAAAGGAGTGGACTCACAACAATGTTATGTCACTAAAGTTTGTGCTGGCACGGGGATGCCACCAATTTCTTTAGCAATCTGTTTAGAAAATGCCAGCCCTTTCTCTTTCACTTGGGGTACTTTGTACAGGCTCTGCTAGGCTGGGTGGGAACTTAGACCTTCTTACGTCTCTCTGCCAGCCTTCCCTAGACATCAATGTCATATCCCTCACTAGGAGACAATCTCCCTTCTAATCTTTCCTTGTCCTGTTTTCACACTGGTGCTTACAATCCCAGCCTGCTCAGCCATGGCCAGGCAGATGACAAGCTGCCACTGTGCCTAGTGAAGAAAAATGCAATTTGCAGCAGAGCTGAACCACATTCCTGTGTTTCTGTTGTATCCCCATCCCCTCTCATGTGACAGTCATCAGGTACTATCTGGAGCAATCAGAGCCAAGCACAGTCTGTCTCTTACTGAGGACACTTGGGCTCTATATCCTATCAATGCTGGACTGCAAGGACAAATAATAGGGGGAAAATCTGTGGGGTGAGATGCTTCCAATACGGATAGAGGCATGGGATCTGTGCCTGAAACGATAGCAGTGCCAACTAATTAGTTTAGGTATTTCCAGACCAGCCTATTGGTCTGAAGACCCATTTGTAATGAGAAGAGCATCCAAGATTCTTCCACAAAGGTGGCAAATGGGCCTTTTATCTTCAGGGGTAATAAGAGCAATTCTTGGTAGGGTTAAGCATCAGCTTTTAGCATTAAGTGGTATTTGAAGGTTTAGAAGTCAGTGATAAAGTCCAGCCTAGAAAGTGTAGTGCATGAAAATAAAGGAGCGGCCTACTAGAACGCCGGGAGCTGTTAAATTTTGTTTATCTGAAACTTGAGCCAGCTGAAACACCAAATGGAAAGGAGCAATTTGCTTCCTTACGCTTTCCCTTTACAGTCCAATTTCAACATGCCTTTGAATTCCTCACAAAAGGAACTTTCAAACAAGATTTCAAACTCAAATTATTTCCTGTGGGTTGGGCAGATTTTTTTAATACAGGCTTGACAATTTTTTTAGTGTTGAGCTACTTATCCTAAGGTGCATTTGAGAAAGGCAGAGGACACCTACTCCTGGGCAGTGACTATTCCCTGACCAAAAAAAAAAAGCTGTAGTACTATTGTGGTGTCCTCCTGCAAAGGAAGTTTTTCCTTAAAACAGAGGATGGCCACAAGTGGTATTGTGAATTTGGCATAACTGTCCTAGACAGAAAACTCCACTGTAAGAGTTCATGTCAAGAAATTACCCTTGCTGCCCATTCCCCACTGACAGAGTGCAGAAAAAGGTTTGATTTTTCCAAATAACATTGAATCCTCCTGAGAATGCTTTTCTTTGCAAAATATCCCCCCCTTTTTGGGGGGAAAAAGTCTTACGTCATGCTCCAGATAAGTTCATAGCTACAATGAGAATCCAAACCCTGTGTTATTTCATACTGTGTAGTTGGGTGGGGAGACATACGGGACCTAGGATGTGGCAACACACATCTTGGAATGGAAAAACTGGAGGATTTTTCCTGAATAACAAATTGATAAGATGTTTCCAAAATTTGCAGCTCATTCTTTTTGTTATAGGCCAGAGTTTTGTAAATCTGATCTGAAGCCTATATGCACAGGTATGTATGTACACACTGTGTTGGTTTATGGACTGAGATTATTTATGCAAATACTAATTAGAAAATCAGCCACTGCTGATTGGCTATTTTGAATAGTTTTGTGCAGGGAAGACGTGTTTTGACTAAAACTGGATAACTCCTTCCACCCCCCCCACCCTAAAATAGAACTTTTTTTCTAGGTACTGTCTTTATGGAACTTGTGTTGTTTAATTAGTACTTCTTTCCCCACTTCTTTCCCCTCATTTTCTCAGGCTACTGGTACAACTTGGGAAAACAAGTTAAATAACTCCCCGCCACCCAAAACCATTCCAGCACTATATTGAAAGGAAAAAAAAACCCAAACAACCCACCTAACTGAACAACCCTTAACATAAAGCTTTATAATTCCAATGTGACATTCTGAAGCTGAGTTTTGACTAGCTGATCTAAATGCATCTGCCCATGACAACTTTAAGAAGGCTGTTGTGATATTTTGTCTGTATGTCTGAAGCCCCCCTATTTTTGAAACAAATTTAGCCCTCCAGTCGGTATCAGTTTTCAGAGTCAGTCCAGACTTGCATTATTAAATCGCCTTTGCATGCTTGTCAGGGGAAGTAGCATTTTTAAAGACAATCTGAGCAGAAATACAGAAACAGCATGTATTTGCATGCTAAAAGGATTCTAGAAATGAAATACAACCTGAGATTAGGGTTGGCTATTTACCCTGAGGATTTTAAGTGGATCTGCTGATTGAATGGTAGGTTCTATAAGCCTTGAGTTATTTTGCACTGACATGATGTATTGTTTAAACGCTTGGGTAAGGAATTCAGGCAACCACGAGCTGAGGAACTCTGTGCACGATAATGCTGTGAAACTAAATGTGAACATGATGAGCGCTGTGTTTTGGTGGGTAACACATTAAATCATGTATGTTTTTAACCTATTTAATATGCTTAAATAAACTTGACTTAAACTGCAAGTTTCTAAACCCTTCAAGTAGTAAGGAGTAACATAATTAATGTGTATCTGGCTGTGTGTGATCTATGTGGTGTGTTTGAACGTTTTGATGTCATCTTTCATTTATCTAAGTGAATTTTTGTGTTGTACACTTCAGAAACACATTAAGCAGTCTTCATTTAGGAGGAAAACAGCCAGCAGTTAGAAAACTTGCTGGCTTCCAGATTCGTGCCTTCCTTGGAGGACCGTGTTAATCTGAGCTGGTCACCTTAGAGAGGGATTGCTTGGGGTTTTCTTGTTTGACTGGGTTGGAGGATTCCAAGAGGGTGTGTAATCCCTCTAAAAAATCTGATTATCTTGTAACGGTTTACCTCTAGAATAGTTCAACTTGTCCCAAGCAACCTTTATAAAGGTTAAGGAATAATAATAGGAAAAGGCCCTGAAAAAAGCTATGAGTCTAGTTATTTTTTAATGCTTCTGGCTTGAGATTCAGTAAATGTTTAGGGGTGGATGTTTTGATCTTTATCTGTGAGACTAGGCTTTGCACTGAATACAGTTATATCTGGGCAGGGAACAGAGATTTACCCCGATGTCTCCCAACTTGCTGTTCTTACCTTTTCACTCTTTCTTCCTTTTCTCTGTTTGCCACTCGTCTCTCCATCCACAGCCAGTTTGAGATTCTCCAGTTTCTGTTGCATCAGTGCATCAACCTACCCAGACAAATACAGTTGAATCTTTCTAAGCCTGTTCTGCCACTACACCTCAGATCAAGGTTCAGCTAAACAAAGCGCTAAAGCAAAGAACAGATAGCAGGGACTCTGGAAGGCAGTAAGGTCTATGCCAGGGCCGGCTCTTACAGCTGTAGAGAAACATATGCAGGCAATACACATTATTAGTGTCCTTGTACTATTGTAAGCATACCTGCACTCTGATCTCTTCCTCCACTTCTTCCCGTTTCTCTTCTTTGATCAGCTCTGGGTCGTGATCCTGGAGAAAATCCCATCCTTCGTCTCTGTTCTGCCAAACAGCTTTTACCCAAAAGAAAGAAAAAAAGGGGAGAAAAGTTACAGAAGCCATTGTTTTCTCTGACTGCTTCTGGAGGCAAAAAATAGGTAGTTGCAGGGAGCTTTTATTAGATTATTAGCTGTATGGAAGTAGCAGACTCTAGGGACCCTTACCAAGTTCAGAGCCCTGCTGTGCGAGGATCTGTAAATGTTGAGATGAACTTTTTTTGCCTTGGGTTGTAAATTGGTATCAGGTTTTGGGAGGATAATGGGATATGGAGGCTGTCATCTTCTGGCTGTAAAGCTGAATGCCTGGAGTGTTCCTCATCTTCAAAAGCAAGGTAGTACAGTATTGGCTGAGCCATATTGTACCTGATGCTGGCACGTTTTTCCTCTCTGGTTAAGAGCGTAGTGTTTAACTCTTTACCATGAAGTCACAAAGATGGCTTCTGTCCTGAGGAATGTGATCTCTGTGCATGTCTCTTGGCTGGCACAACCAGCCTTGGTGACCAAAGGTGTTTAGTTTAAACCAGGCAGCTTTCTTGTTCTCTCCTGACCACTCATTTAATGCTAAATTAAAGCTGCAGCAACCTCATAAGTCAGCCCTTGAAGTAATTCAAATGAAGCTGAAATATGGGCCAGGAGCACTGGAACAGGCAGAAAATCCCGCACGGAACACATGGAAATGGGAGTGGGACAGCGAGTCTGAGCAACAACCTGCATCCAACCCATGAGCAATGTACGGCCACACAAAGTTTTAACTTTGAGCGGTTTTAAGCTTGATTGTAGTAATAGAGGCAGTCAAAGTCTTTTCCAAAAAGAGACAAGGCCCACCTGATAGAGCACCTCTGTTTCTTAGCATTGTGCAAAGGATAAGCAACTTGCTCTTTGGAAAGAAAACTAAATGATGTCTAGCAAGCTTGGTGTGTATCTGCATTCTCTGCTATTAGCAAAAGTTACCTTTTTAATGGAAACGCCTCTCTTCTTTCTATGTCTTTGGAGCTAATTTGAAGGCAGGCAATTCATACCTTGCATTTCAAGCCCCGAAAGTGTCTTTATAAATGACAGCTAATCTCCAGCAGTATGTGCTATTCAACTTCCAGGTGATTTAAAATGACAGCTTTCCCCTTTAAAACACAAATCAGTTTTGTACAGGATGCTTCCTTTCTGCATCCACTGCCATTTCAGGAAGGTTTTCACAGTACCCCTAAGAGATGGTTGAAGTCTTAGTCCAGTTAATACAACACTGGCTGCTACTTCCATCCCCCATGAGTTTCCAGGGTCCAATTACATACAGAGTATTTGCGGCTTTGTACAGAGGGAACAGTTTTTGCAGGTGAGTAGTCTTCATTTCATAACTGAAAATGGTAGAGATGGAGGAGGGCAGTGGCTTTTCTGGTAACGAGAAAAGAAACCCAAAGGTATAGACATTAATTTCTTTAAATTACTTGTGGGTCATCAGATGGCATGACAGATGTCATGTAATATTTCAAGAGGGAAAGCTGATTTGCCCTAGTGTGTAAAGGTACCTCCTCCAGGGTTACCAGCCTGGAATTTTAGCCTTGGGGAAAGAGGATATTACATGGGAGTTACGCGAATTTTTAAACACTTTCCTGACTGGGTCAACAGGTTGCATGTGCTATGTTTTCACAGGAGTACTGGGTTTTAGGTATTTATTTTTCAGAGGGGGATCCATAGATTTTTATTCTGTTTTTTCGTAACTGTTTATTGTCATTTTGTGAATTGATTAGTGGTTCATATCCACTGCAGGCAAACCAGTGACAGCCCCCCAGATTAGGTAGCTGATATTACCTGGCAGAGTTTTTCCACTGCTGAATTAGCCACCAGGTTTAGAGGTCCCTAATTTTAGAAGAGAGATCAATAACTCTTAGGTGTTAGATGCTATGCTGCTCTTTTAGAGATCGACAAAATGTTTCAAAGTTATTTTTAAAGTAAGGTCGGGAGGTGAAGGATGTTATGTTTTCACTGGCTGGTCAAAAGAGCCTGGTATTTTGTTACAGACAGGGTCATCCAGCTACAGGAGCTATTTCTGTGTGTGTGTACGCAGTGCAATTTTGATCACCTCCTCTGAAGCAGTCTGTGCTTATTTTGGGATTATTTTATAAGCATACTTCTCTAGTTCAGGACTCGTAAGACTTCTCCGTCCACTAATGTGTGACTGTTAACATAATCTCAGCAGCATTAATTTTCCTAGTAGGTAATTCCAATACCCCTAAATTCCAGAGAACAGTTTGTGACTAATAATTGAAATATATTTACCTGAAGCATGAAGCTTTTCTTAAAATTACTACTTTCAAGCTCCTGGCCCACAGATTTGAATCTGATGCCTGGTTAAAAATGTTATATGACCGCACCTCCAAGTCTGGGTCATGTAGTAGTTGTGTTGAACTCCAATATCCTCTGTGACACTGAGCAAGTCAAATATCCACTGGCCATCTGTACAATGAGGCAAATAGCATATTTCTGCCTCGCAGCACAAGGTACTGCAGAAACAGATGCCAGGAAGATGATTCGGACTGCTGACACATGCTCCACATAAACTCTGGCTATTCTAGTGTAAAAGTAGATGTCACACAAAGTGTCCAATTCCAACCATGGTACATAAGTGGTTTAGAGCTTGGCCAATGTAGTTTATCAGCTAGCAAAACAGCCAAATACAGTTCTAGAAGAGTAAGCCTTCATGAATTCCAGTGAAATTTAGTAGTTCTAGCTTAGCAGAAGAGGGAAAAATATTGGGGTGGAGAAGTCTGTACCTGAAATGCTTAGATCTCTGTGAAAACTGATTTACATTTTGTTAAGTACTTATGTAACCTAAGAACAAAGCAACCTGCTTAAGGGGATGGGAAGATTTTCTTAATTGTAAGTGGTGGTGGGGAGGTCAGCTATGATTTAGGTAAAGTTCAGATACGCTTACAAGGGCTTTTAAATTATTCCATTGTAGGCATCTGATATAAACTTTTCTTAATCAAGCTCCCTTACTTCAATGATGTTTTCAAGATGTATGCACTAATAAATTTGAACTTCTGTGCAAATTGTCATAGTAACTGAGCTATTTCTACGCAACAGGAAAAAAAGTTCCCAGGGTAGAAGAGCAAACTCAAACTTTTTTTTCCCTCCTAAATAATTCTTCTACTGAAATGAAAATGAGTTAAAATTAAAATTACAGGGAAGTGCTCACACTGTTGTGGTCAGAGTTGTTCTAGATTTGACTTTGGAGGCCTTGAAAAAAAAAAATGAACCCTACACAAAGTCAGATTAAAATTATTCTGAACAACCATCAGATAGTATTGCAATAAAGGGTGTCCTGCAATAAAAAAGCACTAAGAGCTTGCGGGGTTGGGGACTGTGCTGTATGGAGGAGCTACCAGCTGTTTACTGAAGATAAGTATGGTGTTGAAGAGACTTGGTTCACTAGGGGGAAAAAACCACACCTGAAGCTGAACTGAACAGACTCTTACTGTGCATAAAACAGAACTGCAGCTATTCTTTGAAGCTTGCAAGAGAGCTCATTGCACTCTGAGGATTTCTGGTTGTGCTCCGTGCAGAAGATGGTTCCTTCATACGCGCTGTTAAAAGGGAGTAGCTGTCAGCTCTGAGGAGACAGGCTGGAGATGAGCATCAGTGCCTAGCTCTGAATGCCAGGCTGGAGTCTTCACCACAAAAGGATGCTGCTGTGCCTGACCTACCTACATCATTGTGCAAGAGCACATGCAAGTGCTGCCAGTAATGGGGAGGTGGAGGTACTCATGCTGGCTGGCTTTAGGCACCCAATTCAAGTGCCTGAAGAGGAACACAGGCTCCACAGACTGTTAACAGGCTTCTGAGTTGCCCTTGGGAGGCCTTGTCAGATACAGGAACTCAAGTGTCCAATTTTGGGTCCCTCACTAGAAGAAGGATGTTTTGGTGCTGGAGCATGCCCAGAGAAAGGTAACAAAGCTGGGGAAGGGTTTGGAGCACAAGTCCAATGAGGAGGGAGCTGGGGGCATTTAACCTGGAGAAAAGGAGGCTCAGGGAAGACCTTCTTGCTCTTGCCAGCTCCTGAAAGGAGGTTGGAATGAGGAGGGGGTCAGTCTGTTCTCCCAAGTGACAAGCGACAGGACAAGAGGAAAAGGCCTCAGGTTGTGCCAGGGGAGGTTTAGGTAGGACATGGTGAAAAAGTTATTTCCAGAAAAGGTTGTCAAGCCCTGGCCCAGGCTGTCCAGGGCAGTGGTGGAGTCCCCATCCCTAGAGGGATTTGAGAGACATGTAGATGTGGTGCTGAGGGACATGGTTCATTGGTGTCCTGGCAGTGCTGGGTTAATGGTTGGACTTGATGACCTTCAAGGTCTTTTCCAACCAAAATGATTCTGTGATCTTGTCCGAATATCACTCCCAATTCAGCTCTCATTCATGCAAAAAGTTAGCATGAGTCAAAGCAGGTATCTGGTTAGGAGTGGCAGTGCTGGTGTTCAGATACAGTTTGGGTGACAAACATGCCCCCTATCCTCTCAACCCCCCCGACCTCAGTTAGTTGTGAAACTTGGGAATCTCTATTCCTATTAAATAACCTATTGACTTGTTGTGTTTTTATTCGAACACTAGCAGTCCCTGCCACGTTGGGAAGCACTGTTTAAAGGCCTCTGTGAGGTTACAGCCTGGAAGAGACTTATTTGCATAAATAAAATTTAAAGAAAAATAAAAAAGTTTGTGCATTCGCAGTTCAGCATTGTACTGAAGCCTATTAGACGGCAAAGCCTCAGCAAGGGATCGAAGCAGCACTGTGGGAGCACTGCAAAGCACAGCTACTACGTCTCCTCAGTAGCAAAGTGCTGAGTGAGCATCTTGCCAAGCCTATGTAGCAATGTGAAACCCTTCTGCCTTGTTGGTACATCACAACAGACAGCGACTCTACACTGCTCACTTACGGCTCTCGGCGCTTGCTGGATGGGGACACTGTCTTGCTGCTGCCAGTCTCTAGTTGTAAGGTGCCATTTTGTCCTGAGTGCATAGAAAAGTACTAGTAATGTTCTTGGCCAGTTAAAGAAACAAATACTGATGAATTTTATCCTTATCTAAAACTCCTGCTGACTGCTCGGGGGTTCTGATGTAGTATTCAATACTGTAGTATTCAGTAGAACCTGGGATGAAGAATTCTTTAGCCATAAAACTGCTTTATGATTTATAATGTGTAAGAATATCCTAATTGTTAGAAGTCAGAGGTGAGGCAAAACTGTGCTGGTGTGCGTTTAGAAAGTAAGCTGTATGCTTTCTCTCCAGTCAGCCCAAATTAGGGAGAAATCTTGATGCCAATAATTTGTCAGCAGGAGGGAATAATACTTTTCACATAAGGTAAAAACCACTTTTAAAACTTGAACCCCCCTATTTTTGGATGCTTTCTCAAAGTAAAAAAACCAGCCAGTTTCCTAGAGAGAAGTTGGAGTTCTGCTTGTTAAGCTGCACGTGCTTTGAATGAAGCAAGTATATCACGGTCCAGCAGCGTTTTTGTGTCTTTGCTTGAAAAGGTGATCCTCCTATTAAAACACATAATCAAAACCAGTCTGATTGGCTGTATTTGATTCATTTGCCTGCACACATTCACAAGTGAGAGGAAGACAGGATAGTTATGGGAGCATGAGAACATTGATGCTGAAGCCTGATCTGCAGAATAGTGCTTCTGGGCTATTTGCTCTTCAGGTTTCATTCTGTTGCCCTCAAAATCCAAGAAAGCCCCTCCATGAACATGGTTCTAGCTTGGCTGTTTTCACTGACAGAATTGTACCTTCCTGTATGATTAACCTGATGATTTTGAGAGACTCCAAAGACTACCTGAGGTACTGAGACTCCCTTGTTAAATACCATTTTTAACCTGATATCCTCATTTCAATGAAGTTCCACAGTTTGGGCAGATGCACTGTTTGACCTTACAGGAATGACAATCAGATTAAAGTGAATTAGAAGAACATTCCAGCTGTAATTGTTATCTTTTTCTACTGACCTTTGTATTGACTGCTTCCTTCCTCCATTATTGAAAGGAAATTACTGGGACCCATTTTCCAGCCTTTCTCCTCTTCCTAGATTGGGGGGCAAGCGGTGGGGTGAAAAAAAATGAGATTATTAAGATGTAGAAACTTTGCAATTACGAAAAAAATGTTGTAATTTTCATTAGACTTTTAAAGATTTGTTTTGAGGAATAAAATGCTATTGTCCCCACAACAAAAATCCTCCTAGCAGACTATAAGGAAGCTTTATCCCACTGAGAGGAGAGAGGGAATCTGTTCACCAGGTGACCTACTGAGGTCACAAGAATTAAACTTAGGCATGATAGAACATGTAATATAGGTAGGATACTTGCAATACGTAAATGAAATTATCTTGCTTTTTTTTAGTTAATCTGATTGTACGGCTGCTCCCCTCCCACCCCCTGGAACAATGGAATTCCCAACTTGGAGGTAATTCAAAATTGTTGAAATCTCATTTTAATCTCTAATTGGAAACCAAAATAGTGATCTTGGTGTATCTTGCAAAACAAAATATTTGGTTTCAACTTTATCAAAACACTTTTTTTATTCTCTAAAGTGAAAGACACTGACATCTCTCTGAAATAGTTTAGTTTAATTGAACCAGTATGTCTGATGGAAAAACTTGTTAGAAAGCCATGAAAGTTTCATGTTGTATCAGTTGTAAGGGAATAGCTGTTAGTGGGAA
Organism: Buceros rhinoceros silvestris; assembly: GCF_000710305.1. Taxonomy (NCBI): domain Eukaryota; kingdom Metazoa; phylum Chordata; class Aves; order Bucerotiformes; family Bucerotidae; genus Buceros; species Buceros rhinoceros. The sequence continues at coordinate 57,743 of NW_010392612.1, forward strand.
ATTAGATTACTGTTTAGGGAGGAGGTGAATGTGGGTGCATGCAAGGTGACACAAGTTGTATCAGACTTTGCTAACCAACGAGTAGTCTATAACCCACTGATTATCAGCGAGGTATAAAGTGTAGTTCCTGAAATAAGGAAAAAGAAACAACACCCCTAAATATGACTCTAGGTGCCACTACATGCTTGCTATTAGCAGATACTGTTGCAGCTAGGTCATGTGAATTATTAAATATCTATTTTTAATTAAAATGTTATTACAGTAATTAACGTTTGAGCCCGGAAGGACACGTAAAATCTATATATACATTTATCACTGCTATCCTCCTTTTGGGCCCTGCTCTACAAGGACATTGAGGTGCTGGAGTGAGTCCAACAGGCAACAGCACTGGTGAAAGGTCTGGAAGACAAATCCAGTGAGGAGTGGCTGAGAGAATTGGGGGCCATTTAGCCTGGAGAAAAGGAGATTCACGGGAGACTTTCTCATTCTTTACAAATCCCTGAAAGGAGCTTGTAGCGAGGTGGGAGTTGGTCTTGTCTCCTAAGGAACAAGCAACAGGATGAGAGGAAACAGCCTCCAGTTGTGCCAAGGGAGGTGTAGGTTGGATATTAGGAAAAACATCTTCCCTGAAATGGTTGTGAAGCCCTGGTCCAGGCTGCCCAGGGCAGTGGTGGAGTCCCCATTCCTGGAAGAGGGATTTAAAAGATGTGTTGATGTGGTGCTGAGGGACATGGTTTAGTGGTCACCTGGCAGTGCTGAGTTAATGGTTGGACATGATGATCTTAAAGGTCTTTCCCAACCTAAATGATTCTGTGATACTTTGCTCTATGAAAGAGATTCAGGAATTCCTTGACTAAACATCAAGAGCCATTTGGGCAAAATATTAGCAAGTGTTTGAGGGTTTGAGCACCAGAGCTGCATTTCCCAATTACTCTAACATGGTCTCAGTTTTTACAGGGTGTGGCATTTTGAGATTCATCCTTGGATCTTTAGCAGTAGGCAGAATCCATTCTTTTAACAAGGTATTTTATAGAACGTGATTAAAATGCGATGTTCTAAGAAATACTGATAATTGTGAACTATTTAAAAAAATTCCACCCAAACAACCTAAAAATAGGTTATTAATTTTTAGCCTTTTAATAGGCTAGGACACATTAATGTTTCTTCTATTATTACAAATAAGCCAACAAATCATTTTAATTACCAGCTTCAATGATTTTATACACCAATGTAAACAATATTGTTGTGTCAGTGTCATTGACTTTAATCAAACCCACTGTGTGTCTACAGGACAGCTGCAGAACGCTGCTCTGTATTCCCTCTTGCCTCTATTAACAGCAGAAGTGTCGATGTAATATGAAGAACTTTTTTTACTTTGAAGTCAGTTGATGTATTTTTCTACGCTCAGCTGATGGATTCCATGCTTTTTCTAAGGGCTCTAAGGCACCTTGAACCACCAAGATACATTTCAATCTAAGCAGAGATAGGGAAATGAATGTATTTCCAAAGCTTCCTAAAGTCTGCTCCACACTAGGTGATTCTCATTCAACAGCAGCAAAAATTTTGAATTGACTACTTCATGTGCTTTTGCCATGGAGATTTTGCTAATGGTAAGGACAAAATGTGTCTCGCTGTTGAATGTTTCTGGGTGCAATCTAGGGACGTGCAGAACTGTTCATGTTCAGGGAGACAGACAGGTTGCAGCATGCTACTGGGTGAGGCAGTCCACACTGATCTAACCTGTTCTGCTATAGAAAAGAGGGATCATATGGTGGTGAAGCTGAAATTTTTTTTCCTTAGGTGCCCAATGGGAAATTAAATCAGCACCTTACTTCGTTTTCTTTTCTCTGTTTCTTTGATGTCAAATATGCCTTTTTAAAGATTGCTATCAGGCTTTTCAGAAATACTTAGATTTCCTTCTGGGATCAAACTCTTGTTTTCTTTAAGAGCTGACATTAGGAGCACGGCTTTTTTCTGCCTGCTTTGCTATGACTTATAGCTTATACTTATTTTAATAAGAGTCCTGCTGTTAGAACTTTTCCAAATACTTCGCAACTGGTCTTAGATACTATTTTTTTCCCCCGTCGGTATTATAACCTTGTAGAGAATATTCCCTTTGTTCCTTCTCAATGAACCATAGAGAACCTGATATAATAGCTCAGAATTTTACTTGACAGGACTTGTGAATGGCTGAAGAGATGAGAACAACATGAAGTTATAAAGCCCCAGATCTCTATATTATTATTTCACCTCATTTCGAAACAACCTTATGGAGGCTGTGAGGGGATTCAGACTAATTTCTGTTATTGTTGGTTCTTACCTAATGAAATGTGCAAAATCAACAAGGAATCACATTTATCCTCTGAAAGTCAGGTTTTTAAGCAGATGAGTTGCCATCCAGTTTCAGGAGCTTGGGTTGGGTTTGGTGTTTTTTATTGTGCCTGACCATTAATGCCTGTCTCACTTTGACTTAGACTAAAGTGTCTGGAACAGCCTTTGTCTGTGCCTGTGTGAGACTAGAGGCATCACAGGGCTTTGTTCTGGGCCAGCTGAGTTGAGAAGGAGCAAGAACAAGGGCAAAGTTGTTAGAGAACACTCTCACGAATCTTCCCAAAAGGAACTGGGCTGTCTAGATGCTACAGGGTTCTGTGACTGTGAATGACAATGCTCTTTAAAGTCTCTAATTTTAAAAGCTTTTCTAAGCAATTGCCTTCGTGCATGTGCTTTTATCTGATCTTTCCCACAGAGTTCTTCAGTGTATGTGCTGATTTAAGGGGTAACAGCTGGAAGTGGCCCGACAGAGCTGAACTCAGCACTAGTACAAGTCACCAGAAGTCTTATGGACAATAAACAACTTGGTATGAGTACTACTTGGCTTAGGCCTGCAGGCATTACACTCCTTTCTCTTGCTTTTTATGCGGCAAAGATGCCACCTAAGTTACAAGTTAACAGTTGGATATCTACCTCCCAGTTAGCGACTGATGGTTCCTAAGTTCATGTAGTTTAGGTTGCTGGCTAGCTGTTATGAGAGTATTGGCCAGATTAATGGAGGTTGTCCAAGAAAAGCATCTTTATTTTTTTGTTATATGGTTGTTCTAGGGTTAGGACTTAAAATTAATTTGTGTAGAACTTGCAGTGAAGAGTAAGCTTTGCCCCAGAAAAACTCACCCTTCTCCTCCACATACTTGGTGAGAGATTAATGATCCTTATTAAAAAAAAATATTGTTTCAACTTTGTTTATAATACAAAGTAAATGAGAACCAAAAGCTGTTGCCTCAGCAAAAGCCTCCAATTTTTGTGGCATGGCATGCTTTTGAAGATGCCCTTTGGTCTGTTTCACAGGTTTTCCTCAGTGAAGCTGCTTCCGAAACAATTTGGGCACATACCTTCTGTGAACCCAGCCCTGAGCGTATCAAAGATTTCAGGGAGCGTACCATATGCTAAGTGATGTCTACTGTGACTTGAAGCAAAAAAGAGTATCTAGCCTAAGAATGTGGACTGAAAATACACGGCTGCTGTTTACAGGCTTAGAAAATACTGGCTGCAGCTGGCCTATACGGAAAGGTATCTATAAATCAGCTTGAAATGCAGGCAGGCCCTGACAGAGGTACCCGACTACTGATCTTGTTCCCTAGTTCTTGTGCAAAGAGCTGGCAGTAACTCATTTCTCTGTACCCAACGTGAAAAGTGGAAATGCTTGGTCAGGTAGCTGGGCACCATCTTGTCATCTGCACACAAAGAAAAGCAACAGGGCTTTGAAAAGTGTGTGCACGTTGTCGTGGCAATGACGTCAAAGCCCTAGAGTGTATTTTTCACCTCATCTTTGTCTCTGGCAGCCTGCACCTACATCAGCTTTTCCCACTGAGCTGAGTGTTACGGGTTGAGGCAGCTGAGTCAGTCATGTAAATGACTATTCCTAAAATGAGAGGCAAAATTCAATTCCCCAGGGTGATTGAAAGGTTGAGAAGGACTGGTCTCAGGCAGTCCCTGTGTCTTCTGAACCCAAGCCTGAAGCCTTGGTGACCAGTCAAATGCAAACCAAGAGCTTCTGCCCACATGTGGTTGGACTTTTGGCTCTGGTTTCACAAACTGCTAACTGTTTTTACTGCAGGAAGTCTTACTTTATTTCCATTTTTCTGTGGCTTTTTTCCTTGCATTTTTTCCTTCTGTTCTTTTTCGTTTTTCCCCTTCCGGGCTTCTTTCTGCAAAGCCATCTCCTTTTTGGCAGCCAGTTCTGCAGCAACCTGAAAGAGACCAAGAGGAATGTGAAGAGCGGGTCAGATATTTTCACGTGCAAGGTGTGTTAGACATGTGCTCTAAGTTCTGAACTAGTGTGTATTTTCTGCCCTTGTTGTCAGCTTTCCAGTACTGGGGAAATACATCTAATTGCTTGGAACATTGCTTGGAAGCTCCCTATGGACTCCAGAGTGGCTGACCATGATGGAGAAGTCCTTTTAAGCAATGCTGAGGGTACTCCCACTTGCAAACTTCAGCTAGGTGCTGACTGTCCCAATTTAACATTGGGAAAGAG
>NW_010392612.1:62369-71392 GCF_000710305.1 Buceros rhinoceros silvestris
AAGAGTTGATTTTGAAATCCTAAACCATGAGGGCTTTTATGGAGTAAGACCAATTCCTGAAACCACCCAGGAGCATGATATCCTAATGACATACAACTTAAAGATCCCTCTGGACCTGGGCTTGGATTATGAATTTGTTCTTGTGTTCCTAGAGGTAGACTGATTTTTATAAAGATGGATTTTGAGAGACTGCCCTGAGGTGTGTCTAATTGCAATAGGTGGTTAAAACCGAAATGGTTGTAGGGGCTGAGAGAGATCCAACTGAGATATTGTGACAAATCTGACAGAGATACACGGATAACCCAGCATCTTTATCCCTGCAAGCTAGTAGCAGCTGATGACTGGGTACAGCTACATCTACTTCCATAACTTTAGTTCCTGGCCATTTATACTTTATTTGAAAAGGACAGAGGGTGAAATTTGCTTTTTCTACCATTCTTTAGTTCCCAGGCACCTTTCACTGTGTTCTCTTGCCCCTGAGAGAAATTCTAAGATCATTTACCAGTAAGCATAAATCAGAAAATCTGTGGCCATTGAAGTTTATTAATATTGGCAGTACAATGAAAGAGTAGAAAATAAAACATTTCCAATTGTAAGGCATGTTTCTCATAACAGTAAAAATCTGTTTTCTAAACGATGCCTTTTAATGCACTGAAGATTGGCTAGTGGAAGGGGACAATGACAAGGGCTATGCTTTGCAGCCAGTGAAATTTCATTAGTGGATCTCCCCAAGCATTTCAGTATCTTACATTTAATTAAATATGGTAATTTAAACCTCAAGCACCGTTCAGTCATATCTTGCAGTGGTAAGCGGTGAAGCATTTCATTCCCTGGGATAGATTAACAGATTGACTAGAGTTCAAAATAGGTTTTTGGTGTCCCAGCAGGCCTGTTGTATCCAAAACCAACAGAAGTACTCAAACTGTATCCTTCTCTGTGGCCTGGTCCTAGGGCTAAAAACCCAGCCTTGGCACCTCCACCTCTCCCCTCTGCTCTGACTGCCTACCAAAGGGTAACCAAACTGGTTCCAGCATCTTGGGGTGGGCTTTATCCGGCAGGATACCTGTAAGTGCACATGTGATTGACAACAGTTTTTAATTTCAAGCAGTGTTTTTTGAACTATACTGGTGATATTTTAAATATATCCAGACTCTGGAATTATTTGCTTTCAGTATCATTCATCTGTATAAAAACAAAGGGGTTATATTGAGTTTCTGTTCTCATGAACCTGCTATAATGGGACTGAATTTTGAACTGTCCTTATCTTTGTCTTGCCTTGATTCATTTTGTAAGGTGGCAAGAAAAAAGTTCATGCATTACTATTTGCCCCTTACTATGAGAAGGACATTGAGGGGCTGGAGCATGTCCAAAGAAGGGTAACAAAGATGGTGAAGGGTCTGGAGCACAAGTCCAAAGAGGAGCAGCTGAGGGAACTGGGGGCATTTAGCCTGGAGAAAAGGAGGCTCAGGGAAGACCATCTTATTCTCAACGATTCCCTGAAAGGAGGTTGGAGTGAGGTAGGGGTTGATCTCTTCTCCCAAGGAACAAGCAACAGGACAAGAGGAAATGGCCTCAGGTGGTGCCGGGGAGGTTTAGGTTGGACATGAGGAGCAATTTCATCCCCGAAAGGGTTGTCAAGCCCTGTTCCAGGCTGCCCAAGCTGCTGTGGTGAGTCCCCATCTCTGAAGAGATTTAAAAGATGTGTATATGTGGTGCTGAGAGACATGGCTTAGTGGTCACTTGGCTGTGTTGGGTTAATGGTTGGACTTGATGACCTTCAGGGAGTTGTCCAACCAAAACGATTCTGATTTATTTTCAGAACTGCAGTACAAGCTATAGTAGTAAATATATGGAGCTATACAGGGAACAGAAATGTTGCTTGTGGTTAGCACCAAATGTGCAGTAACCCAAGAAGCTGAGACTAGAAAAGTGCACAGAAACTGCAGTCAGAGGTTGTGTATATCCAAATAACAGCAGTACAGTCTCTCTCCTGGACACCTTGGCAACATATATGTAGCCTGAGATGCCAAGTAGTTTCAGTGCCATGCTCCAAAGCCATCCAGCTGGCAATGCCATCAGCATATGGAGCCTGAATTTTTGGAACTAGCTGTCTGCTTTCTGAGAGAGAATGTCAGAGCAAATAGAATTTCTTCCTCTTCCATGTCAGACACATTCTTCTCTACATTCCTTCCGTGCAGCTTCTCCAGCTCTGCTTTCACCTCTGCTCTAAGCAGCTCCAAAATTGCAGAGGACTGCAACCTGGGATGAAGCTAACATTGAATGGCTTGAACTCTTCTCTGCAGAACAATTTTCCCTTTAGCTACAAGAAGATGCCTGAAGAATCTGACAACAGAGGAGGAAAGAAAGGGAAGGGCAAGCAAAGGTTAGTTTGAGATACTAAGCAATTCACCCACGTTACAATACAGGGTTTTTTTTTTCCCCCTGAAGAAAACTTCATAGTGGAAATAAAGGCAGATTTCTTCCTAAATTATTTTAGACTGCCCTTTTTTACCTAGGTTGCCTCTTTGAAATGATGCTGCAAGCACTTAGAAGACTTTTAATATTGAGGAGTAGAATGTGCTTCAGTAGGAGCAGATGAATTTTAACCTCCTGTTTTGTTTTTTCTAGTCTCAATGTAGGACTCCTATTGTCCTAGTGATGATTCTTGTCCAGTAACATTTTCTTCAGTGTAAAGGAAAATGTCTTTTTGGCCTCAGATGTCCCACAAAAGATTGACTTTTCTGTTCTAACATCAGTTTGAGTGTTTTCAAACTTTTGCAATGCAAATCCCTTTTTGGGAAAGAGAGGGCCACTCAAATGGTGCAGCCTGTGAATGGAAATACTTGGCTCATAAACACATCAAGCATAGGATAATCTCTAGCTGCCAGTAGGATTCATTTATGTTCATTGTGGTCCTCAGCCATAGAAAGCTTACTGTTGGCTTGGGCAAGCTGACACTTGAGGTAAATGTTCTTCCCCAAGAATAAGGCCTTCCCTCAACCCTTGAAAAATGTTACTTGAACTTCTTGTCTCTATTAATGGCGTGGGCATAAATGATATTCAAGGACTGAGTGAGTTTGGGAATGCTGGATCTCCAGCTGCAGCAGGTGAGAGACAGCCTCAGAGTCCTGTAATTCCATCTCTAACACATTTTGAAAAGAAACGCTTTATATGCGCATAGCCTAGCGTTCCTGGAGAGAAAATGTAGAGTATTACCTCTACAGGAAGAAGCTTTTTTGGAATCTAAGGAAAAAAAGTTTCTTCAAGAAAACAGGACTGTTTGAGTGGGGGTTTGTGGGAATGTTTAGCTATTGGTAATAAAGAATACTAATTAGTAGTGTAATATGGTGCAGAGCGTCAAGAGAGGATCAGGAGCATACGTTTGCACAGCAGCTAGCACATACTTTTCCTCACCCCTTCTCTAGATGCTGCTGGATCAGATACTGCAGTTACAGTGATGTGGAAATGACTTTGTCCTCCTGAATGTACAACAGAAATCTGGGTAAGTGGCTTTTTTCTGTTAAGTTATTTGATATTGGACATGAGGGGGAGTTGGGAGAGAGGGGGAACATGCCTGCTGAATGGCAACTCTCTTGACTTACTTTGCATGGTAATGAGACTTAATGAACTACAGGAAGAGATCATAATTTTGTTGGCAGCAAAGCTAAAAATTGTCACATCTGATGATTATCTTTGGAGCAAAACATAAAAAACCATTAGGGATAGACTTCCGGAACAGATGCAGGGAGGTTACACTGATGTCTCAATCTTAAATTTCTCTTGAAGAGTATGCACAGTAGAGAAAAGCTCCTTTACAGTTAAGAGATAGCACATATTTTCCTGACTAAACCACCAAGTACTTTGTACTGGGATCTCTTTGGCGTATCTTTTTGAAAGGTATTTGTACAAATGTCATGGTAGCGGTTTGTGCGGAAGGCCAGCTACGTTACAAAGTCAAGTAAGGTCAGAGTTGTCAAAGGAAAAAGAAATATAGAATGTATAATAATGCAGCAATGGTTCGTGAAGTGATTAATTTGTATTTTATTTTCCCCAAAGTGTCTTTACCGAGGTCTTAGAAAATGCTCACTTTTTAAATACCGTTCGGTCTTGATTTTTCATGGGAGTTTAACTTGGGAGTAACCAACCCATTCACAGAAGCTAATATATACAAGAGGTGAAACCTTGCCTCCCCTGAAGTCAAGGACAAAACTGCCATTAACTTCAATGGGACCAGGATTTCATTTACTATGTTGCCCAGTAGACCAGTGTGGATCAAAACCAGTTGCCTTAGGGACTTTTAATATGCAGATGACTCAGTTGAAAAAAAAAAAGTGTTTTACTTGTCTGACATTCAGGTAAAATCACGATTGTACTGAACTTTCTTCTACCAACCACATCCTGGATATCTGTTAAAGTACATCCTGCTCTTGGTTGTGCTGGCTAAAAAGGGAGAAAAAACAGGCCCCAAACTCTTTGAAAGCCAGATAATTGCTAAAGAAAACAGTTTTTTATCTTCCAAGTATTTTTCTTCTATGCAGAGAAAACAGTCAGTAAAATAGTCTCTAGACTTTCTTTCATTTTTATGCAAAGAGAAAGCAGATGCCTAGGAAAGACTATAAAATAGTTGAAAGTAGGAAATCAAAGGTGGGAGTAGGACAGGAAGAATACATTTCTCCAAAATCTACTACCATATCTGGTTTTGCTCACTGTAGTTTCTTGTAACACTTTCTGAGTTGTGTTTATCCTTGTTGGTAGTAGGTCTAATTGGCATCATGTTCCCTAAAGCCTTCTCCAGCATCAAGCTGCTCTTGCTGGGTGGCTCCCCCGCTGCTCAGAGCAGCCAACAAAGCCTTCTTGACTCTGGCATGTGTTTCTACTTCAGAAGCTGAAAACTTAACCGAGAGGTTTTCTTCACTCTGAACAAGAGTGGCTTACATACAGAGGCCAGCAGGGTTGACCTTAGCATACTCTGAACTTGGCTAAAACCAGGACCATGCCCTGAGCTCAGCTTTAGTGAGACACAGAGAGCCATTTGTAGCAGTTTCTTGTGTGTTTTTGTAAGCAGAGTAACTAATGTTCAGAGTATTGTGCTTTACGCTGGGCTAGTCTGTATTTACACCCCCTCAAACCATACAGAGGCTGCTACTGGTATGCCCCAGGCTTTTCCAGCTATTTCCAGGAAGAACTGAATCCAAAACATTTGGATTTTCTGTACCTGTTAGATCTTCAGTTGCAGGCAGCTGATGAATGCAATGGTTTGTCTCAAGAAGGGAGCTTTAAGGACTGCTGAGGTCAATTTTTGACCGTTTAGTTTTCCTAGCCCACTAGTAGCCACCACGCCTGGTTCACTCAGAGGCCAAATCCTGTTCCTGTGTGCAGGGCTTCCTGTTTATAATTTCCCTCAAAAGACTCATCATCCTGCTAAGATCATTGTGGTGGGTGGAAATGACACTGAGTGCTGACCACTGCCTCAACTGGTCTTAATCACTTTCTCTGTGTGACACCCAGATGATCAGAGGAAGAGATTATCAGCTCCTTCTATTAGCCAGAGAAGTCAGAAGAGGTTTTATACCAGGGAAAACAACTTAGCTCACTACAAGAATACATAAGATAAACTAAGATACTTCCTTCACTTGAATGTTTAAGCTCACTTAATGATCCTTGGCAGTAAATCAAGGCTTAAGCCTGCCTGCACAAGAAACTTTTCTCTGCTTAAACTAAACCAATTATTGATGTACTGTGCTGATACTGAATGTAAAACACACTGGAACCAATTTTACAGAATCCCAGAATGGTTTGGGTTGGAGGGGACCTCAAAGATCATCTAATTCCAGCCCCTGCCACGGGCAGGGACACCTTCCACTACAGCAGGCTGCTCAAAGCCCTGGCTGACCTGTCCTTGAATACTTCCAGGGAAGGGGCATCCACAGCTTCTGGGCAACTTGTTCCAGTGTCTCACCACCCTCACAATGAAGAGTATCTTCCTAATATATAACCTAAATTTGCCCCCTTCTAAATTCAGCCTCAGGGGAAGATTTGGAGGCCTATTTTAAACCAAGGCTTTTAAAACTGTTTAACATGTAATTCTACTGGTAGCTAGCACCAGTTTAACTACATGGATTTTGCAACAGGAGAGCGGCTCAGCTCTTTGTAGCTGAGCCTTTTCCTCTTAGCTCCCTCAGACACTTATCTGTCTGCAACTCGCATGCTCTGAGCATCTTATGCCATGACTAAGTGGCTGCACATCCTGAAGGGGAACAAGTTCTGGTACATGACTTCTGTGGTTTACCCTGGAAGAAACCAATCCTCTCATGCAGGAAAAAGCTTTTTAACCATAAGGTTCCTGGAGTACTAAAGACATTGTTATGAAAAATTGCTGCTTAAACAGACTTGTTTTGTAGCAATTCCTTCTCCAATCCCATTAACCTTTTTTATTAAAGGAGTTGACAGTACCTGCTCTGGAGTCTTTTCAGAAAGCATAGCCATTGAACCTCCAGCCTCTTCAGTAGGGTAGTCAGGAAACCGGCCGATGATATGCCTGCGTGAGAAACAGAAGTGGAAAAGGAATTAAAAGCCGTTACTTTTCACCTGGATGACACAGATAGTGGGGAAGCAAACCCTCCCTCACCACCTACTCAAAACCAGAGAGCTGGATCGCTTATGACAGTGGCTTTTTGTCCAGTAAATTCATGAAAACAGTTACCAACCCGTGTCTCTTGTCCTGTGGCCCATGAAACACTTGAAGTTCTTTGGGAATTTGAGGACTGCACACCATTTCACAGCCAAGAGACTTAGCTTAAAATGTTTGTTTATAGCTCTGCTCTCTGCTTTTTATTTTTTTAAATGTTTAAATTGGGTTTTGATCTACAAATTCCAGATTGTATTTCCCTGTGAGGACCTCCACCCTCAAATTTCCAGAGTGCTTGCACTTATAGGTGGTATTGGAGGCTGCTGAGAGGGAATAAGTGACTTTGTGGTAAGCTTTCATGGATGGCACAGGTAACATAGGGTGCTTCCAGAACTTTTCTGAAAGAGATCAAATAACTACAGTCCAAAGGCCATTTATATTGACAAGACTCTTTAACTTTTCACTTTTGCACCTTTGTAGGTTATATCAGTGAAATTTTTTTTGTTTGCTAATATCAGGAAGATTTTCTGTTCCAAAGAAAATTCTGACACTTCAGAAAAATCCTTGTGCTTCTTTCAAATAGAATGGGAATGTTTCCTCTAAATGAAATGAAATTTCCCTTGAAAAGAAAATAGCTCAGGTCAATGTGATTCACAAAAATTGCTTTCACTTTTCTAAAAAAACCCTAACTGTTACCTTAAAGGGACTTTCCTAGTCTACTGTTAAGCAGTAGACTCAATTTTAAGCCGAGATCCTCAGAACAGAACATCTTGTGTTGTGTTTCTGCAGTGCCATGTGTAGGGTTTGGATTCCTAGTTAGCGTTAGTACCAGTTACCAAAGAATAAACATTCATTTGTGATTGTCAGCTCTGATGTGCATGTTCAACAATCACTAGTTCTATATGCAAATAGATGCAAAATTCTGGTTGTGGCATTCCCAGAAATCAGTCTGTATGAACACAGTGGTGTTATTGTTAGCATATTTTTAAAAATCTAGTAAGAAAGGGGTTTTGTCCTTGAAGCACTGCACCATCTAATTTATTTAATGTCAGATCAAGTTCCAATTTTTACAAACAGCCAGAAAATAGCTCAATTTTCTGTTAAATACAGTCTTGTTTTAAATGTTGCTTTAAGTCTGGCTTACAGTAACAAATTTCTCAAAATCTGATATTCAGGCTGTTGTTACTTTACTAATGTCAGCTGGGAGGAAAGAAATGCAATACGCACTGCGGGTGAAGAGCCAGTTTGGAGTCCACTGCCCACTGAATTGTGGTATCAGTGCCAGCTTTCAATATTTATTAGTGTTACATTCAGTGTTTGCATTAGCTTTTTCATTTTTAAATCATTTACAGCTCTTGGAGATGGAAATACCTAACTTTTGGGTATGTATGATGAGTGTATCTGAGTGCTGGAGAAATTCTATCATATTCTGAAACTTGGAAGTGGGTTCTGGTTTGTTTATAATCTGTATTCTCAGCACAATCCTTCTGCTCACAGCTGGTGCAGCTATTTGGGATGAGGATGACATGGCTCATCTCATCCCTGTAGCAGCTACAGCAAGTGCTTATGTTGAAAAATAACTTGAGGTGAGGAGAAAGTAATGCCAATCTTTTCACACAAGAAGCAAAGTGTCAACCATTACTGACCACTCAGCTGCCCAAGGACTGGGTGTTCGGTTGAGGACAATGCAGTATGTAAGTTCCCATAGTCATCAGTGACCCTGAGTGCAGATGGCTACCACACGTTTCAGTTGTGCTCATTCTGCAGAGACATCTGTGTTTTCCTTCTGGACTTGATTCTTTCCTCTGTGCTGTTGTTTGGTGCATCAATCGCTATGTGATTGGTCAGGGAACAGTATTCTTAAGTCTCACTTCCCCATCTGACCTCTTGTGGGTTTTTCTCTTTCTCTTCTTGGTTTAAATGGCTACAACTTCAATCTTGTAATGCCTGGAAAGCATGCACATGCATGACCCTTACAGACAAATTCCTCTCCTTATGAAACCCTCTGAGTTCAGAGGTTAAACCAGGGGTTCCTTTGACCTGTAGATCTGCACAGAAAAATGCAGTCATTGGTCTTCCTGGTCAAAAGTCCATCTTAACTGTAATGAATCTCAATTTCAATTCTCCATTTACTTTTTGGCAGTGTTCTACTCAGAACCATGACAATGGATTGTCTCGTGCATTTGTCACGATGGCACTAGACCTGAACTGTTCTGTTTGAGCTTGTTTTACAGTTGTTAATGACAAAACACCAGGATAAAATGAGCAGCCAGCATTCATTCCATGAACAGCCAAGGATACTCCTGTATCTTTGTTCCATCAGGTAAGCTACACATCGCCTGTGGCTCAAGAGGGTCCCACCAGGCATGTCCCACATGGAACAGGAAACCGCTCT
>NW_010392612.1:71480-85025 GCF_000710305.1 Buceros rhinoceros silvestris
TTGAATTAGGAGGATTTCCCAACAAGTAGGAAGATTTTGAACTTGCTTTACAATAATAATTGTTTGAATAATTTTAAACTGCCCTCCCCTTTTGAAATGTCCTATAAACGATGCAGTAGTCATGATTAGAGCCAGTTCTAAGGCAATAATACTGAAGGAAAATTGATCCAGATGGTGTAAGAACTTGCTCCAAACTTGAGTCTAGCATAGTTTATTTTGCTGGTAGCATAGAAAGGAGCTTTATGGTGGAAACCCCTTCTTGGTTCCACCTGCATGGTACTAATGGCACAAACAGACCATAAACCAAGACTTACTGAAGGTGGAGCTGCAGAGGTTCCCATAGTCAGCAGATAAATACTCTGAAAATTGAACTGGGAAGTAAAACAGCATTATAGCTGCACCTGCATTGTTCATCAACTCCAAAAGCTGAGCTGCAACTACAGTCTTTAAGGCTATAGCTCAGAGGAGACCAGAGTGTGAAGTGCAGACTGGTGTTTGTTATTTAGATTGCTTTTTTGGTTGAGTGAAAAAAACCTACTTGGTCTGCATTTCCTCTAATCTGCCTAGAATTTATTTTTGATATTTACAGTACCTTGACGCTTTCTTTGCATATCAGTCACTGTATCAGTCTCTAGTTGACACATTACGCACAAAGCTCACACACCCTGATGCCTTCTCTGCATGTCACTGAAAAGGGAGCACTATGCAAAAACTGGTGGTCAGGAAAGTCTGAAAGTCTGTAAAAAGCTCGAGCTCTTTAAGAAGAGTATGGGAGTGTGTAATATATTTGAGAGACATGGTACATGTCAGAAACACCTGGTTCTGAGGCAAGTCAAAACTTCATGAATCTGTTACTTATTATTGTCTCGATGTTTGCTGGGGAAAAAAAATAGCCAATTGTGCTTTTTCATTATCTTGTAAAAATGTGCAAATGCCAGAACTGGAAGAAGCAACTCTTATTTTCAATGCAATTGCTTCAGAGGGAGTACTGACAATGCGTTAAAGACTGCAAGCAGAAGCAGGAGCAAATTCGACTGGATTTCATATGGACAACAAAGTTCCAATAAAACTGTTTGCCTGAATGAATAAATGAAGTTTGAGACAAGTATGGTGGCTTGGTAGGATTGGACTTGGAGACTGCACAGAAGCAAATAAAGTGAGACAGAAAGGTAGGGCTAGGAGAAACCTCCACCTTGTGAAACAAGATTGAGCAGTAGCCTAGGAAAGCCCTTATAGCTGAAGGACCCTAAAGCCTGCTGCTTCCCAGTCTGCAGGTGAAGAGCTGAGGGTGGTTCTTGAGGGTGACCTGCTCCCTGCTGTGCATTCACAGGCCACCCAACAGATGCACTGCTGCAAATCAAACTGGGTGCTGGAGTTCATGGTAGGCAAAATATCTTGCTTTGGGTCAGAGCCACTGCTTGAAGAGAACTACTAAATATGTCTGTGCTGCAGAGTACATTGCTGAAGAAGGGACCTTTAGAAACTGTGGTATGTGACAAGTCCATTACTTTTCTGGAAAGCAGTGAAATCCTGTCAATGGGAGTCTAGTATGGGTTTGGGAAACAGCTTTACAGGAAAGTCATCTAACTGGAATGAATGGGGGCCCTAAATTTGAATCGAACCAGCTCAACCAGAAGGGTAAGGAGACGAACAAAGATGGAGGAGTAAAAAGAGGATATTCCACTCCCAGCTAAAAAAGAACAAGATCTGATGAGATTTTTCAGTTGTTTCTTCAGTTACAGCCTGTTCTCTGGTTCACTTTTACTGCTCTCCAATTTCTAAACCTATTCCTCCTACAGTAACTTAGATCTGTCAAGTGTAATTGGAAAAGAATGATCTTTGGTCTACAGTGCAAACTCTTTCGTCTCCATTCGTGTAGCATAGAGTTCTGGCTCCTTTGGGCTCAATTTTTGTTTTGGTGTACAGCCCACAAATGTCCAAGTTTTAACTAGGTTTGAATGGCTCTTTAACCTCTCCAAATCACCACTGGACTTGGTACGAGTTGGTGTGATTGCCAGTCTCTGCTCAGCACTGAATGCTGTGGCACCTTGATCCTGACCTACAAAATAAATTCCTCGTCTGGGTGATGACCCTATGCTGTGCTTCCTCCCCTCCTTGTTTCAGGAGCATCACCACTTATTTTCTTAAGTTTTTTTCTCTATTCCACATTACTCAGGGATGGTTATGGTTAAAGCTCTATATGGCTGTTGATTTATGAGAACACACCATTGATTTAAACATTTTGTCTGGTAATAGACTCAACAAGTTACTACCTACTCTGTTCTCTGGCATGATTTTACAAGTGTTATTTTTTCTTTTTGGCCATGGCTTCTCTAGTTAATTGCATAAAAGGACTTGTCAGGAAAAATAAAAGAAATTGTACTTTGGAGGAAAAAGAGCATTTAACTCTTTTGAAAGCAAGAAAGGCTGTGGACTGTGTGCAGAAGAGGAGGCATTAACTATGACTGTACGCTCTAGACAGGGACAGCAGTGTTCTGTGCAGAAAGGGAATAAAAATAAAGCGGAACCCTTCAAAGAGATAAACCTCTCGTTGTTTTGCAGTTCTTGCTTGCTTCTGTAATCCCTCCTCATACGGATTCTCTCAAACTACTTAGAGCAGTATTGGTTTATTTTGGGTGTCTACACTGCAGCATTTTTTCCCTTTTCTGTGTGTGTGCTTTCAGCTTTTTGAAAACTGCTTCCAGAAAAAATAACCTATGCAAGTACAGAATTACTTATAAAGCAAGATTAATTTCCACAGACTGCTTATCATTTTTAATGAGTTTGGACACAGACATATTACCACTTTTGCTTTACCTAAGGTCCTGATCCTTCAAGCAGATGTGTGATCATTATGGATGGAAGTAATTCAGTAGAGTGACTTTCAGGGAGGAGCATTTGGTGGTTTAGGAGACTTCAATGTTCTGGATAAACACATGGCTTTAAAAATTTAAGATCAAGTGTTGTCAGGCCAACAATGTGCAAGAAGAAACATTTCCATGGAGGAATGAGTGTGAAAGGTTTGTGGGGAAAGGTGATATCCTTTATTACAGTAACTATCACCATTTGGAACAACAGAAGGTCTTTTGGGTACCTGCCTTAAATCTGAAATGGCAGAAGTGAGTTTCAAAGCCAAGTAATAGTTGGGAACAGTTGTTGAAGGGGACAGACCTTAACGTGGAATGTGGTAATTGTCTCTGATGGTTTTATTACATGTAGTATTATTGGCCAGGAAAGGTAGACCTTTGGCTGACCCAGTTCAGTTGTTCTTAAGCTTCTTGAGTTTTTACAGTGAAGTAGTCAGTTCTGCTTTGTCATAAAGTTATTTTACTTTTTCAAGGATCCTCTTGCTCTTTTAAGGGTAGTGATAGGTAATTAGTGTACTGGAAAAAACGGAATCTCTGTTCACCTCCAGACAGATTTGGGCATGAGCTTTCTCTGCCAGGACTCCTAGATACCTTGCTTCCTACCGTAAGGCACAGGGGAAAAGGATTTCTGACTTATTGGTACCATCAAAATTCTGAAAAATTATTCCTTGTTTAAAATGGCAATAGGGTTTTTCTCCTTGAATGAGAGACATGGGAAGGTATCACTGCAAATTACTGCTAGTTTTTTGAATGAAAATAAAGGCAATATGGGCATGAATAATGCCAAGGAGAAAAAAGAAAGACACATTTTAGAGTTTAACTATTGTGAATTAAAAAAATTTAGAAAAATCAGACCAAAAATTCAGCAATATCAACACAAAATGTTCTGGTGCTCTTCTGCATGTTCTTCCCTATCCTCAAAATATTGCGAAAAGGTTTGTCAGAGCTCACATATGAATAAACTCAGGATTGAGAGAAATCGCATCCTGGCCTACATAACCCATTTGTAAGAGCTAGTAACACCCAACCCATACTGCAAGCTTAATTCTAGAGAAGACAGATATTAAATTTTACCCACTGTAGCACAGAAATAAGATTAATGGGACTGGAAAACAGATTCCTGTAAGGTCATTTAAGGTTTTTTTCTTGATTCTTGCAGCATTGGGCAGAGCGGCTGGAAAGCCTGGTGCAAGACTCTTTGTACTAACAGTGAAAGCCTCTCCTGGTAGACCCAAGGACACCTGGGTGTCCCAGCCCTGCCCTTGGAGGGAATGGTTCGAGCTAGGGGCAGGATGTGCCACAGCGACACCCAGCAGTATTCCTGCCTTGCCAGGCCTATCAGTAACCACCTTGTTGGTGAGGAATTCATCACGTTGACTGTATGGACTTGTGTTGGGGTAAAATCTTGCTTATCAGAAACAAGCCTGAGAGAACCTGTGCCCATGTTTGGTTTTCTAGGTCTCCACTTTTAGTGCCTGTCCTCTCTTGGAATTGCTCATTATCCCCTCTTTACTGGGGTTGTGAAGCAGGCTATGTTCCTTGAGGGGCTCTCTCAAAAGGTGAAGGGCTGCTCCCCCTCTTCCACAATTGGACTGTCCCCAGGCTTATTTTCAGTGTCAGCTTTCTGTTGACTGTCTACAGCCTTTCAAGCAATGAGATCTTGTCAGCCTGGCTGTGGGCTGAGCAATCCTTCCTGCAAAGAAAGAGCTCTCCTCAGGGCCTGGCACCATGGCTGAGGGACTCAGCTGATGGAGCAATGAGCACCCTGGAGCGTGCAACTCTCATTAAACTCTCTTCTGGTTTAATTTTCTTACAACTTTCCATTCTCTTCAGAGCTAGGTCAAAAATACAGAAGCTGGCTCGGAGAAACAGCAGGTCAAATTCCCCTCACGTTTACTGAATTCCTTACCTTTGGTCAGCTTATCCTGCCTTCACAGAATGCCGAATCCTGACTCAAATTGGCAATATTTCCTGTGCTTAGTATCCAACTTAAGAGACTGAAACAATTATGGCCAGTTTTAAGCAAGATTATTTCAACTCAGACTAGAAGCTTTGTGAGAATAGCTTTCCTGCAGAGTCAGCCAGAGGGAATCAACAGGATTTTATTAACACAATATGAATTCTGTAAAGAGGAAAATAAAGTATGTGATTTTTATAGCAAGGCCAGCCAAAAGAAATAACTTGCCCTCCAACATCACAAGTTTCTTTGGGAATTGGAGTGAAATGGAGTATAGTGAGCATTTCATCTTATGGGATTTGTTTATGAGAAATTCAAGCGATTGCTTTTGCTTCTTAGTCAAGGTGTCAGCAAACCAAAACACATCTCTCTAGAAGGGAAAGAGAAGGCTGTAAACTGGGCATGGCTGCTTGAAAGCGTTTTGCCGTGCCCTATCACTTTAACCTGATGATATAGCTGTGGGGAGGGTTGAGAAATGGTGCCATGGACAAGTTGCCCACCTGGAAAAGTGCCACTTGCACCCCAGCTCTGTGTCTGCTCTCTCAGGACTTTGCCCACCTTGTTCTGAAATGATTTTGCATATGTTGTATTTCTTCTGCCACCACCTGACTGTGAAAGGTACTTGGAATATTTCAAGGGTATTAGCTGATTTAAAAAAATCTCTAAAATGATTGCACTCTCCCTGAACCTATTGCTCATGCTGGATGGGTAGTTGTGTGCATGCATAATAAATTCAATATGCTTGGGGCATGTCAAACTCTCTGCATGTGCTATGCAGCATCTGCACCCTTTATATTTGTCCAGAAAATTGGGGACTAAGAGCCTGAAAATGAACAGAGAAGTTTTGTGCTTTAATCTACTCAAATACTGGAATAAATACAGTGTGGCATGTAAGAGTAATACACAGGGTTTTGCACTGGGGGTTAAGATAACCCAGCCTACCTGATGCAACTGCAGTAAAATGATGTGATTTTTATCTGGTTTGTGACCGCCTGCATCATTTCACAGTGTAATGAAGATGGGTAAATCTGAGGTGATATTCAAGGTGGCATTGGACACATTTCAGTAGCTAGATCGGAGTCTGCCTGATGTCTATGGTATCAGTGCAGTCTGGCATAACTCTAACTTGCCTTGCTTTTTGCCCCCGGATTAAAATGATCTGAGTATGCTGTCCTCTTTAACCATGATATTATAGCTGTCCCATTCATGGATCACCACGCCTCTGACCTGCTGCCTGCCTATGGTTTGACTTTAAGGACTTGTAATCAGTATCTGTCAGGCATCACATTACTACTTGGCAGAGTGGCTTGCTACTCCGTTTAAGACCGATACTGTAGTGCTGTGCTAACGGCACTATGTGTAGCTGAGACTGCACTCGCTTGAAAACGGTATGTGTGATGCAGAAGAAAAACTTCAGTGGGGAATGAGAAGTTGAAAATCACAGAAATGTTTTGGTTGGAAGAGATCTTTAAGATCATCATGTCTAACTGTTCACCCAAGACAGCTAAGTCACCACTGAACCATGTCCCTCAGCACCACATCTACACATCTGTTAAACCCCTCCACGGATGGGGACTCCACTGCTGCCCTGGGCAGCCTGGACTTGATGACCCTTTCAGGGAAGAAACTTAGTGTTCCTAAGTTCCCCAAATGGTACACAGTATGTTCCTAAATTTCAAAGAAGGCAACCAACTATGCTGCTCTGTTTCACTGCTGCTAATGTTCTTGTCTGCTTCAAGAGATCCAGTTCTCTGTGGTTTGCATGTGTGTTTAAATGAACTACTTAATGATAAATCTGAGGCAATTTCATGCATATGAAGGCAGTCACAGTTCTTGATTTTTCAATGTTCATCCTGACTGGCTTGTGCAGCCTTTTTTGAATAAATCACAATCAGGTGTACAGAGAGTGTAAAACTAGGAGAAAACTGAGACTGATATTGAAGAATGTTGCAGAGGATCTGTATATAAAGCTAGATGTTTACAGACTCCTGGTCAATGCTAATAACCAAATAGTTCAGTAGCAAGAAAAAGAATTTATATCTCTGCTTTGCAATTTAAAACGGTGTGAGGAAAGATAGGAAGAAACATTCTAAATGAGCTTAATTAGAAGCCAGTGTCAGGCTGGTCTTCAGAGCATCCTTTTATCAACAGTGTGGACTGAAAAACCCGGCCATCTCTGCAGCCTGAGAAACACTTTGTGATGCCTTGAAATGCCAAATCCATTAACCTTCACCTTTTAGTTCTATGAAAAAAAACTTGGAGTGCTGTATTTCTGTACCTATTTAGTGTCTCTAGTGAATGAACTATAGTCTCCTTAAATTGGCTGAAAATTTGGTTGATCTTAGACTGATAAAGAAACGAATGCATTTTGTAGGATTCTCATATTGCCTCTTTAAATGACTGAATTCTGCACATGCTACTTGCAGTGGGATGCACTCAAATTTAATCAACTATAAGCACAAAGCAGAGCTTTTAAAATTATTGTTGATTTACATGATGCTTTATTTAATGTGCTTTTTAAGCATCTCTAGGAGGTGGGGCCAGTGCTGCAGTGAGTGGCAGGCAATGTGGCAGAAGAGGCAGATACCTGGCTGGAGACCCAGGGACAGAGACGGGAAATGTCTGCTGGGAATTTGGAGTGGGACTTGCAGCCCACTCTTAGTAGAAGCAGAGTGTCCAAACATTAATTTCCTTCTACTGAAGTGGCATAATAGGTAAGGTGGTGTGAGAAGTGCAGTTTGAAGGTTGAGACTTGAAGGGCAGGTTTACTCACTTACTAAATCTTATGGCTCTTATATACTCTTTTTTTCCGGTGCTGGAGATCTAAATGTATTGCTTCGCAGGCCTGTACGGGAGAACGGTTGTCTGGAATGGCCTTATTATAGGATAGCAGAGCTCCCTCAGGGAAAGAATGTAAAGATTAGGTTTGGACAGGAATGAAATACAGGCACGTATGTGGGAGAGGCTACAATCAGCTGCTCCCACCTTCACTCCCACTAGTTCCCAGGCCTCCCACAATTGCAAACCTTGCAATAAAGAATAAACCCACACGCTATACGTGATTTCCCAGAAGAGAATGAAGGTGAAATGCTGTTTCGGGCATAGCCTTACCCCCTCTGTAGCAGCTATGAGAGCTAAGCCCATGATGGGAAGCACATGTATGCAATAGGAAAGATGGCAGAGCTCCGGCTCTGGAATTTGCTCCCTCGGAGCAATTGTATTTTGACTTGGAATACGCTGAGGACTCATGCAGCTGCACACACTGCAGCCTTTAACTTTAGGCATGCTTTAAACCAGCATGTTCAAAACTGGTTGCTGGATTAGATGCCTTCCAGAAAAATCAGGAAAGAGCCAGCCTCTGTGTGAAGGGGAATACAAAATCTGAATGTAAACTTCTTTTCCAACCCACCAAAGAATTACTGAGTCAGTGAGATGCTCTAAGAAGAGAAAGGAGTATTTGAACAGATTTTAATTAAGGATAATGTGGTTTTCTGGTATTATATAAATATCTCCGTAAATACTGAATCAGTTTTATGCTCTTTGCCCAAGTCAAACAATATTGTATTTGGTGCTAGATTGGTACTATCTTGATATAGTTATTTTGTAGAAGCAGAGTCTAAGGAAAACTAGCAACACCCCTTATGCACTGTTAATATGCAGCCTCTTGCATAAGTCTGAAGGATGGCTGACAGCAGACAAACCATAGTTAGTTTGTGATGCTAATAGCTGGGTGTGTGTAAATTACTACAAATAATTAGATTGTTAAATCTGCACAGGACTGAAATGCAGCATGACTTAAAAGCCCTGGACTCTGACCTGGATAATAAAAACAACCTGTTTGATGGAGTCTGACTAATCTCTCCTGTGCTGAAATTCTCAGTAAAACTGAAACACACATTGACTCTGGAAGGAATGGAGGAGACTCAGGTTTCAGGCAAGTTCTTGTTCTGCCCACAGAAATACTATCTTCAAACTTTTTCAGTGTTGAGATTCAATCCAGGTATAGGATTTGGATGGACAAACTTAAACACTAACTGTATTGGGCAGAGTTTACCTGGGTGCTTACCAAACCATGCAACACACTCCCCACCTAAGAAAGGGGCAAGCTGGTGCTCTTAAGGGAAATAATCAGCTCTAGCGGGGAAAAATGCCTTGTTTCCTGTATCCTTGATGTGGTTGCTGACCCTTGGAGCTCTCACCTGGAGCCTGTAATGGCTAGTCCATGATGGAGATCTAAAGGCTGATGAGAGAACCTGCTTCTGCTGCCTGTGTCGTCTTCCCTCCCAACTACCCATCATTTCTGCTTAATCCTACTGCTATTTGACTTCTGCCCCAAACTGAAGGGCATAAGCTCATTCTATTTAAATGACTCTGGATGTCTTACTAACATCTAAGAATGTCCTTTTACTGAAGTTCTGCTCTTAGCCTTAGTGGGACCTAATGGCAGCTGAGTTTGAGTCTGTGTATTTCATGTTTGCCTTGACAAGAGAGGAGCTGTTTAGTCTGCGGTCTGAGGGAAGGCAGGAGAACCGAGACCGGAGGGGAAGAGCGCTCAGCAGAGAGGTAGATAAAACGTTGATTTTCAGTGATGCCTGGAATTTCTATATTAGATGATACAAGTCTCCTGGGTATGGAATGCACTTGATACTTAGCACTTAAGTAACGTGTCAACAGTTTGTTAAACATCTTGGCAGGCTGAGGCTGCAATGCCCTGAATCAGCCTTACATTCCATCAGACACTCTGCTGCTATGGTGCCCAGTATCTAACTCTGAAAAACCCACCGGCTGTGATAACAGGGAAACAACTGTATTCCAGAATTAAATATATCCCTCTTCTCGTGTGAGAAAGCATAACAGGCTGTTTTTCATAGCTGTGTTCCCAGTCATAACTTGCATGCCTTCATCGTCTCTATAGTCAAATCTGTTTTTCTGACAAACTTTTTTGGGGATTGCTCTTTTGTCTTACCTTGAATGTAATATTTTCTATTGGGCTTTGCTTCTAACTGTCTCTGTTTTTCAAATTGGTAACTTACAGGGTTTTTTTCCCAGTTATATGACTCTTTTATGCCTCCTCTTCTGATTCTGCCTCTCCAGCTCCTCATGACTGGTTCTGCTAGCCTTTGCTCTGCTTGTGTCAGTCCGTGCAACACTTCTTTTTTTCCCCTACCCGCCTCCTTTCTTCTTCGCATTCTACAGAGCTAAGGCTGAAAATTTCTTTTCTACCTCCTCTGCTCGCTTCTCCAAAGAGATTGCTCTGTGGAGCAAGGGCTGTAGCTTGGGAGCCACTGCTCTGTGCTTCGTGTTCATTTTTTATTCTCCTTACTTCTAAGCTTTTCCTTAGTCTTTCTCTTCCCAGAATATCCCTCAAACACCTCTCCTCTGCCAGCCACTGGCTTTTCAGTGCCTCTCTGTCCTTTTACCAGGTACCAGTGGGACTCCTGATTCTTTTTTCTCTGCCTGCTTCTTGTTCCTGTATCCCAGCAGATCTTCATTCACTTTGCTTGTTGGAATTGGGTAAGTGGGCAAAATTGGTTCTTCCACCTGCTCTGTATTAACTTGCTTAAGAAGAAACCTGTCCCTATCACAAGGGAGTGAAAAAAAAATAGCTGGGCTGGGTCTCTTCCTCTTCCCCTTGGGATTCATTCCCTTCTTCCTTTCTCATTGATTAGGACTGTGCTAGTTAAACCAAGAATAGATCAGATGGTAGAGCAGGCCCCTCTGGGCCAAGCATAGTAGGTATCTACCTGGATTACTGGAACAGAAACCAGCTCTGAGGTGAAAATCAGCCCCTAGTTATGAGTATTGAACACCCCATTTGTCTGTTTTTGCCTTCAGAAATCCTGCCCGCTGTGTCAGGACTCTGCTTGAGAAGGGAATAAAGTGCAGTGTGGGAGAACTGCAACCTACCACATCCATTGAACAGGGCAAACTACTGCAGCATTTTCCAGAAAAAGCCCAATTGGGTCTGTAAAACACCCAGAGCTGTATTATAACAAGCTGCTGGCAAGAACAAGTCCCTGGATATAACTGATGTTTGTGTCTGTGGAAGTATCTATGACAACAAATAAATCCAATGTTTGGGAAGTGTCCTTGAGAATATCAGTGGGGGGTTTGTTCCATTATGTCTGTAACACTTTAGCATTTTCAGACTTTTAATTCCTAAGTATTAGTAGAGATGGGCATGAGTACTTTAGGAAAATGAACTAATTAGTTACAAGATTTTTGTTTCTTGATTACAAATGGGACC
Organism: Buceros rhinoceros silvestris; assembly: GCF_000710305.1. NCBI lineage: Eukaryota > Metazoa > Chordata > Aves > Bucerotiformes > Bucerotidae > Buceros > Buceros rhinoceros. The sequence continues at coordinate 82,552 of NW_010392612.1, forward strand.
AACTCAGAGTAATGCTATTTACTTTAGCTGTATCCAGACTTTCAGACATGTAAAAGAGCAAATATTTTTGGGAGCTTTAATGCTAAGCGGGAGGCTTAGATTCAAGGTCAAGGGACTGTGGGTTATCTGTGGGTCCCTTTCAGTTACTTGAAGAAGGTGGAAAAGGGAATCTAACCTAAACTTGTTGTAATGGTCAGCATTGCTTCTGGAATACTATAAATCAAAGTAGGAAGCAGACGAGGCCAGGAATTCATCCTACAGCACAGTGCTCAGGATAGGTGTGTCTAAGAACAGAGCTGTAAGTGACTAGAATGACAGGACAGAGTAACTTGGCCTTGTACTAAGCCAAAACTAAGCGGTTTTGGTTCTTTAATTTCTCCTTGCTGAACAGCGGCTATACCACCGAATACATTTGCTGAGGCTTATTGTTTAGCCTTACTCATTGCATCTGTTTTACCCCCATGTCCCATGCTGTGCTCTTAGGGAGAGCGAGCAAAAATAGAGAGGCATCCCGTTTGTGCAGAACTGCACCTATGGCTGTCTCCAACACACTTGCTGGAACTGGGCCTGTAATGGGGAGGCTATGGATATCCTATAAGGTATCTGGAGAACGTGTGCACCAAAAATGGGACTCTGAAAGCAGTGACTGGCTGCACTGTGAGGGAAGGTGGTCCAAGACCTGCTTCCTCTTATCTAGCAGTGCCTTACCTGGGGCTGCATGGGTGAAGTTTCTCAAGTATGCTCCAAGATGGAGATGAGTTAAAGACATAATTTTGATTATGCTAAATAAATGAAAATGTCTAACTGGACCCATCCTTCTGCTTCCAAGATTTAGAACAAGGTGTTTCATCTTGCCCTTTGGAACACAAATGTCTTTGCTGTCCCTGTAAAAATCCTATCTCCTCAGGCTGAGCTAGTAGTCTCTGGACAGTTATACCTTTGGTCCACATTAACCAGAGCGTTTAGACCTTTATAGCTGAAAACTGCGAAGACAAACTGCAACTGAAATGGGGTGGGGAAAAGGTTAAATCTTTCTGGGCAAAACAACTTACAAGCAAGCAGGTAGAGAAGCAAAGTGGAAGAGGAGAGACTGGTCTGAAGAAGAACCATGCTTATTATGGCTTTGCTAAATTGTGACTGTTCAGATCTGAATGAGCTTTTAATGTAGCTAATTCATAATTTACATGCAAGCATAGCAAGAGGTGTGCACTGCAAATCATCCCTGATGAAAAGATAAATAAATGCTTGCAGATGCTTGAAGTTCTGAGAATTCCTACAAGATGCTGAGGAAAAGTCCCATTGCAGGCAGAAAGCCTGATTTGAGCTTTTTTGGTGGAAAAGCCCAAAATGCTGAGGCACTGAAATAGTTTTCCCTGATCTTGTACTGGTGGTGAACTGTTTGGGGAGCAACAGTGTATGCTTCTGCCTGTCTGTAACACCCTTGGAAAAGCCCTGATACAGATAAATCTGCTTAGAAACAGTGCAGATTTTTTCCATGAACCCCTGCTGAAGTTGATGGGAGTCTGCTTAGAGTGAGGACTTAATTCTGTTAAATAATACCAGGATCTGACCCTATTTGCAGTAATCTGTAAGCAAACTATCAGGGAAAAAGGAATGATCTTTCAGGGAAGATGTCTAACAACTTTGATTTAAGATATCTGAATGTCTATGTGGAACGGAATAGCAGCATTTGGAAAGCTGGTGAAGATGTGCTTACGTGTGGTATTGGTGCACTTGTTGATTAAATCACAGTTCATGAGAATGACTTTTACTGAAAACCCTTGGAGAAGCTTGATTTGCACCTGTGGTATTTTAAGAGTCTTTTTTTTGTTCCTTAATTATTTCAAGCTTTTGATAGTTCAATGAGCAGAACTAAGGATCAGCAACAGAGTCCTTTGTGTATGTTTTTAATTGCTATATATAGAGGTGTCAGTCATAAAGTGAAGTGTAAACTCTCACTTTACAAAACTGGAAAGGCAACATATTTCAGTATTTGTGGTGATTTAGAAAGAAGGACGAGTGATGTTATCAATGCCTCTCTGGAGGTGTGACACCAGGGTTTAACTGGTCTTACTGTTTCAGATACCTGCCATTGAGATTTATCTATGTTTCACCAAGTATGAGAAATATATGAATCCAGGGGCTTCCGGCCAATCATCCCCCAAAAGCCATCAAGCCGCCTCCATTAATGTCAGCACACTCGTAAATTTTTAGCATGCACTGAAGTAGGCAACTTCTGCCACTGCACAGAAGCTTCCAAAGGTGTCCCCTGCCTCCTGTAAATCCATGGACACCCAATAAAGCAGATTAACTGCAGATGGACTTAATAACAGTTGGTCCCTCCTTCGGAATTAGAGGGGTTCACACTTTGAGAGGAGGATGTGGTGTTCCCACAAGCAAGAAAGGAGGACTGAATGAAGGTTTGTTGTGTTTTTTTTTTTTTTTTTAATGGCTGGGCAAAAAAGGACGTGCTT
>NW_010392612.1:85058-88828 GCF_000710305.1 Buceros rhinoceros silvestris
AAAGAAGTTTTTTTTTTTTTTTTTTTTTTTTTTTAATGGCTGTCAAAACTAGGCAGTGATTCCAATCAATGGAAAAATAGGTTGCCAAGCTGTGGGCTCCACTCGCTCCTGTCATAAGCAAAAAATCCTCTTGTTTATGATAACTTATTTTCCCTCTGATGAAAGAAACCCAGTCAGCTATTTACTCTGGTATTCCTGGTAAGCCAGCAATGCATTTGCATTCCATTCCCTTGCTCCCTCCAGCCCTAAAAATGTCTGCCCAAATTAGTCAATAGATGACTACTGAGTGGAGGCTTTGAGAATGTGTTAGGAAAGGCTTGAACATTACCCATTAATGTTTACAGCTCCTAATTATGTTAATTAATCAGTCTTAGAGGTTGTCTCACCCGGGAGCCCCAAGGCAGGAGTTTAGTTCCCACAGATGTACTTCAGCTCAAGCGGCATGGCCGCTTGCAGTGAGGAGCTCAGCATGGTCAAACTGCCGGAATATTTATGTTGGGGTCCTGGGCAGGTTTTGCTGCCAGAGCTATGTGCTGTCATGGTTGCGTTGTTCCTGTTGGATTTTTGAAGCCAGCTTTGACTGTCTACACAACGTACAGTTAAACATCTGGGAGCAGGCTGAGCCACATTCAGGAAGATTGATGTTAATTGTTCCTGCAGAAAGGCCTTCTGGCATGGGAGAAATGCATTCAGAGAGCACTTTGTACCAGCGCTAATTGTTACGATACAGAGATTACTGCCTTTGCAAAATCTAAAGATGCTAGCTCTGTCAGAAAGCAGGCGAAGTATTGACAGAGAAATGGACAGAGAAAATGGACATTGTCTCTTCTATATAGTTTCTATTGTTCTGCAGGAAGATGAAGCATTTGGGCAGAGGAGGACATCCAAGCCTGTGCCATCCTCTTTCAGAGCGTCTTTTCCATAATTTAGAGCTCATCCTCGCTCTCCTGAAGAAAATAAGACTCGAAGAGGCACAACCCAGACTGCCAGCAGAATGATTCAGAAGGAGCTTGCACTTGGTTTGTGCTGGTCCCTGAGGAATTTGGTTTGTGTAGGCTTCCAATGCTCAGTGCACAAGAGGGTAGGAGAAGATACATTCAACTTCAGTGAACAGGTAAGGACAGGAGAAAACTGTGGTGCAGATACAAATCTCTTTCTAATTTTTTTGGTTCAGCTCATTCTCACCCACCAACCACTTATTTATCCTCCATTTTCAGAATATCCTGATTTTTATATTGAGCGCATAGCTGCTTCTGGCTGGTAAGTTTTGCTCTCGAGTGGAATGTCACATACAAGTGGCTTGTAAGCGAGTGACAATCCTTTAATGATGACAGAGAAAACAAGCAATGACAATATTTATTAGGTGAAAGAGAGTGGTTTACTACTCATTTATAAATTACTCCTGTGAGTAATAAGTCCTGTCTGTGCTGAATATAAAGTAGCAAATACCAGAATGGCATTTTTTTGGGAAGGTTCCTACAAGAGAAATGCCCTTGCAGGGGTGGCAGAGAAAGGAATGCATTTTCCAGAGTAACAGGGAATTGTATGGAAAGAGGACTACGATTAAGGGGCTGGGGATGCCTCTAGTTGTGTTCCAAGGATCTCCAGACCAGAGAACTGTCTGCTGTAGTGGTTCACTTCACTAAAACTGGTTATTAAACAATTTTCCTATCAACCCATGCTCCTCGGTTACTTGGAAAGCTCTTCTGGCAGGCTGAGAGCATATATGATGAGCCAGGTGGGACCAAAAAACAGCATGGGTTCTGGAGGGACTTAGAGCAACACTCTCTCCGAACCAGAGCTGAGGTGGTACAGGGCAAGGGTGCTGTTACTTTGCACTGCTGAGGTGTCATCTGTCTCTGTCCTGTTGGCAAGACTTCAGTTGCTGATGGATTGCCTGGCAACTTTCACGCATGTTACCATTAACTTCATAAAAAGCAGTGTGTACGGAGTGTGAAATGTGATACGGGCACTGCCTGACACAAATGAATACTTTCCCTATTCTGTGGATTTCAGTGCAAAACCTCTCTCTCCATTCATCTTCCTCCTGCCTCCTTCCCCACCCCCTGCTACCTCGGGAGTCCTGTGAACAGGCTATTGGCAGTAAACTCAGCTCAACAAAACAGTCTTGTGAAGAAGGGAAATATAACATGACCACTTCCTATTTCTTTTTTTCTCTGCATCAAAGCCTGGGCTGGCTGTCAGGAATGTTCCAAATGAATAAATAAAATGCAGGAACCCCCTGCTTCAGAAGGAGTCTCATTCACTCACCATGAAGCTTGGCTGATTCTTTTTCTGACAGTACTCCAGTCAGCAGGCAGAGCAAGAAGATCATTCAAAGCTAATCAGTAAAGTGTAAACCTATTATGAAAGCACATTTACCCCTCGCCGCCTCCTTCCTCCAGAAAACCAATCCCCAAATCTGTGGGAATAACACATAACGTACATAAAAGTTGCTATTACTTAGATCCCCTGTTATTAGGTCAGCGATGCCACTGATGAAATGCTCCCCAGAGCACTGAGCAGCGGCAGATAAATCCTCCAAGAAATTCACAGCGTAATTTGTTACAGCTAGAGGGCATAAGGCACATTATGGCAAAGCCTGTGTATTAGGCTCTCCCCTGCGATTCTTGAGGCTATCTCTGGTAATAAAAACCTCATCTTGATTTCTTATCCTTCATATTGATTTCTGTCGGAGAAGACTTTGAGACAAAGATACCACTATATTTCCGTGTATAAGGGGATCCTTCTCCCTTCTCCCCACCCCCTTTTTTTTAATTTATTTTAGGGATGACCCTAAGGAAGATTTGTAATTTGGGAACTGTTGGTATGTACAGCGGGTAAAGAGTGGAGATGATGACAACTATGATGGCTTTTGCATATGCATACAGTGCAATACCCTAAATGTGAAATTAGAGAAACCTGGTTTTGTTCTGGAATAGTACAGGAAATTGAAACTAAAACTAAAATTGAAACTATAGTTATGCAGTTCCTGTATCTTAATACGAAACTCTGTTATTAATGTAATAGGTGGAGGGATAAGGCCAAATAGAAATCTAGGAAGCTTTACGGGAATAATTTGCAAGCCAAATAAGAGCAGCGCCATGGAAGTCAAGATAAACAGAAGGATGGATGGTAAGGCTGTCAAATGTGTTATATCAAAAAGGCTGTGAAATGTGTCATAGCAAAAATATTTCATCTTCTCGGTAGTGGGATCATTATAACCAACGAGAATGTTGTTTCTGTTTTGATTAATGTATTCCTTTGGCTTTTGCTTTGTTTCGCTTTTTGATGAACCTGTCTTCATAAGAAGCTGTCTTGAGTCTTGAAATGAGTGAAGTGAAGCCTGTTCCCTTGTGCAGTGGTAAATATTTACGACAGTTCTTTACAAGAGCAGAAATTTAATATGTACTTATAGCTTCTGTAGTCTAATAGCAGCTGCGCTGAAAGAGAATACCTGCTAATTGTATTTCCTAGCACATCCTTGGCTGAAACATGCTGAACCAAAGGATAAAATATGCAAGTTTGGGTTTGGTTTTCTTTAGTACATGGAGCAAAATTTATTCAAAAGAATCTTTGTTCCCCTTTAGCTATCTATTTATTTAATAGACTATGGAAAATGGTAAACTCTGTCAAAAAGCCTAGTTAAAGAGTAATTTATAAGCTATGTTTAGCTGTTGATCTTGTAGACTGGCTTAGTGGAGAGCCAAAATATATCTTGGCAGGTAATAACCAATATAAAACCTGACACTTCGGATCTGGCCACTGTT
>NW_010392612.1:88936-94431 GCF_000710305.1 Buceros rhinoceros silvestris
ACGCAGGAGCAGGACACAACTCCTGATAGTCCTCCAGTGTCTCTGGCATGCACAGCACTGAAAGCTTGGCTCTGACACACATGCTCCCCATGTGTAGAAATTTGCTGATTTCTCTTTAATCTATTTTGGATGCAAGGGAATAAGTCTGCAGGGAAAATCATTTTGGTCACTTTAAATAGAGACCTCGTGTGAAAAGCAGGATGGCAGGCAGCTGACTCTGCCTCCTCTCTATCCCGTAAATCACCGCATCACTCAGCCAGACTCAGACTAAAATACCGGACGATGTCCAGCCTGTGCTGAGGCTGATGGCAGCTCTCCCACTGGTTTCACTGGGGACAGAATTTTATCTACCACACTGCTAAATCACCAGAATATTTTTTTTATCAATGAGGTCTGTTTAGTCTTGGCTGAAACATGCCTTTAGAGGTTTTTAGATTTTTAGATATCATGATGGGCAGTTAATTTGAGTAACAGGAAGCATGATCAGAGTCCTCTGCATGCACCAACTCTGTTGCTGCTCCTCTGCTATCAGAATTGACCCTGCATTCAGGCACACCACCTAACTGCATATGCAGCAACTCTTTATGTTCTATCAAAATGGTCTGATTTACCTCAAAACTGCTTTTTGGTTAATTTTTTTTTAATATTGAATTTTCAAGATGGGTGGTTGACAAGCAGCTTGCTCTGGTTATACTACAAAGTTGAAGGGGAGCTGTTTTCTCTGTCTTGGCTACAGCAGAACAAGGTGTCTGACTAAATGTGTATCTGTAAGGAGTGGTGTCATTGATTAACTCTGTGTGTGGGCATATCTTAGTCCCATTGAATACAATCGCTTGGGAAAATCATATAAAGCTATCCAAGATCAGTTACAGTGGTGCTTATATTCAAATCTCTGCTCTAATCTTTGTTAATTTACAAGTCTAGATGAGATTCAAGACTACTGAACCTGACTAGACCAGACAATTTAAAGGTTAGCTAAAGAACTTCCTATAACTTGTTTAATCATGTACTTATATGCCGGGATACTGACTATGTCTGCCCCCAGCCTTGAAGCCTCACCTGAAGTTGGTCCTCTGGGCATATCTGAGATATAAATGTAGGAACGAGGTCCCATTTTGCTCATAAGGGCTACCAAATAAGAAAGCTCAGCATTTACGCTCCACCTTACATCTTCAGAGTGTTTCACAGGTACGCAAGGCTGAGGTCGCTTACCCATTAGGTAGCAAGGGTTTTGATGAACTGCTCATTCAGCCATTCCTCTCCACCTCCCTTGATTGAACGATGGCTTCGGCTTCCTCCAAATGGTGGTCCCATTTTGCTCATAAGGGCTACCAAATAAGAAAGCTCAGCATTTACGCTCCACCTTACATCTTCAGAGTGTTTCACAGGTACGCAAGGCTGAGGTCGCTTACCCATTAGGTAGCAAGGGTTTTGATGAACTGCTCATTCAGCCATTCCTCTCCACCTCCCTTGATTGAACGATGGCTTCGGCTTCCTCCAAATGGTCCTTTGGATTGGTTAGGCTCTTGGTTGGCTCTGCTGTTAAGTGTCTCCATGGAATGGATTTTACTTTTAATAACATCTCATAACTGCCTTTAAAGAGGTTTATGGCCTGGCCTTATTCTCTGGGAGATTGACTGTTCTCTGCTAATCTCCTATAGAAACATTGTTATTGGTTCGCACCACATTTCAGTTAGTTCTCCTCAAGCTGTACAGTCAAGTTAATTGGACACAATTGACCTATGTTAGAGAATTACCATTAGGTGAAGAATATTAAGCAAATGAAATAAGATCTTTCTGTACCTCAGCACATGCTGAGAGTTGCGGTGAGTGTCAGGAAACAGCAGTTCAAGAAATGTGCAGAGCAGGCCCTAGGAACGGGGTTGTAATAGGGGAAGTGCTTTGTAGTAACTGAGGTTTGTAAAACCAGCAGCTTTTTCTAAAAGAGAGCTAGATGGAGTAAAAATATACTAGTCTTGAGTGTCCACGAAGCATAAGTACAAGAAAGAAGAGAAATATATTGTGGCAGACCTGTGAGTGCTATTTTTGACTGCTTTTCTCTTTAAACAAACAACAGTCTCTCTACAGCGTCCTGTAACTACCAAAACCTAATTAAAGTAGTCAAGGATTAAAAAGAGCAGGATTTCTTCAGAATGCATTTGTGTTTTCAACTGGAAACTGCACGAAGGCAGGCCCAGTACACTGAAAAAACATGGAATGGTTAATGGATAAGATAATAGTCCACAAGACAGAAATGAGCCCTGTAACATCACTGAGCAGCTCCAGACACAAAACCACTGGAAGCGTCTTTGCAGAGCAGTTTTATGCAAAGCAACTGAAACCTTGCTGCTAAATCTTGGAACTTCTGGGTACTGCTTCTCAATTTACTTTTGCATACAAACCCCCACTGGATGGGGTAAAACCTGAAAAAAAAATTACCTGTATCACAAAACCAGCCTATATTTGTTAGTGCATGGCTTTACAGTATTGTCATATTAAAATTGTCAGTCTCAAAACTTCTTCAGCTAAAGTAAACTTCCTGGGAGAGAACTATAGGTGTCAGCACTCAGTTTATAAACGTGTAAGTATGTGCTTAACTCTACTGAGACGTGAAGTTTCACTGAGATCAGCAGCACTACTTTAGTTACGTTCTGAAGAGTGTCTTGAAGGTCAGACCTCAAGTACGAATGTACTTCAGATTCATATCGGCTGCTGGATAATACCAGTAGGAGGCACCTGGATTGCAGTACTGGAGACGTGATGTGATTTGCTATAGCAAATAATTATACATCTATCTCATGGAAGAGTGAGTTCTCTCTTAAACCTTATGTATTCAGACAGGGAAAGAAGTCAGTGTTACTAAACTTTATGGTTCTCGTAATTAGAAAGCTGGAGCCTAAGCTAATACACAATCTGGACACGTCCCCAGTTTAATGCCTGTGGGGCTGAATATGCAGTTGGTTGGTCTTTCGAGGTGCACCTTTGATCCCTGCTGGACTGTGCTAGGAGCGATGCACTATTGTGGCTTCCCCCATCTGGACTCCTGCTGCTCAGGACCTTAGCTCTGCAACGGTTCTGCAGCTGGGACTGGGATCACCACTGTAAGATGGACTTCGCAATTTCTAAGATGTGCAAGATCAGATTTAGGTACAAAGAGTCTTAAGCAACAAGTATTTATCTCCGCTCACCGGCACTCGATGAAACACTGGCCAATCTGATCCTGGAGTGTTTCCTTGATGTTGAGCCCCTCTGTTTCTCTCAGCTTGTCCTTGATGGATACCTCCTCATGTCTCTCCCGGACCTCACCTTGCAGGACATTTACTTGTCCAGCACGCAACTGCAAAATACTCGCTGCCTCTAAGTGAGGGGGTAGACTCTGAAAACAACGAGAGGACAAAACAAAAAGTATGAATTAAAAGCAACTTAATATGAACTGGAATGTCAGCTTGACAATGAATCTGAGCTTAAGCCTTAATTTATTTGCGGGAAGCCAGGAAAAAAGCCTGTGCTCATAATAAGTGGCTGGATGCACACAATGGTCTATTGTTGGTGTTTCGGTGTTAATTAACAGTATTGCAATGTACAAAAACAACCCTTCCAGCGTGGGATCCCGAGATCTCAATGAGACAGGTGAGAAAGCTGCTGTTCTGCAAATGCCAACTTTATCCATGTCAGAAGGGTGCCAGAGGTTTTTTAATTGAATTTTCAAATGTTTGGACTTCCCATTGGTACTTTTTAATTAGCCAGTATTGTTTTTAATTTGTTCACTTGAATTTTTATATGCACTGCTTGGTCACTGGTTTCCTGGTATTTTGTTGCAGCTGGTCATATTCATTTCGGAAATCCACTTCCCTTGAGGAACAACAACAACAAAAGAATAAACAACCCCCCAAACACTGTAATAAAAATTGCAGCTCCCCAAGTTTCCCATAATTTGATAACCTTGGCCAGAAAGGCTTCTAAACCCGTTTAAAGTCTTAGTCATTTCTGCTTTGTGATTGATTTTGCATGTGTACTTTGAGAGAAAAATGAAAGTCCTTCTGGTATGCAAATACAGAAGCATGAAAAATCCCATCTGTGTGGGTGGTCTGAAACTTTGCATTTTTTACTTTAAGTTAAAACGTTTCCAGTATTTTACAAGCTATTATCTTGTAAATGTAGAGAAAAAATATATATTAAAAAATTAACTTGTAAATTAGCTTTGGGTTATTTCAATTCTAGAACAAAATGTTTTCCCTATAGTTAGGAAGTACTAATCGTATTGTCTGACAGCGTATGGCAAATTGAAAAACAGAAAAGAGAAGAAAAGATGATAATCTGTTCTGTAATATGGTGTGTTTTACTCTGAGTTAGTGACTGACGTATAGGTGGCAGCATATGGGAATAAAAGCCCAGGACTGGTTTGCATGAAAAAACCCTCTACAACTGCACCCTGGGCTTTGACCTTCAGAATGTATAGAAACTGTCCTTAATCAGCACATCTCTGCTTTAACGCATTCTCTGCTCTGGCGATGTTATTTTCTAGTGTGCTCCAAGCCCTGACTCCAGAGGTTTCCTGCAAAGATTAAAAAAGATTCTATCAAAGGTTTGGCCAGCTTATATGTAAGATCTGTTATTCACTGTTTTTCCATGCTTCAGCCAGGTTCCAAAAATCACTAACAAGTGCCAAGCAAATTTGGTTTCAGAAAGTACATGGCGGGACTGCACGCTGTCCAAAATAAGCGCAGAGGCCCCGTGCAGGAAAGCAATTTATGGCCTTCCCTGCATCTGCGATGTGTGACTCGCACTATGCAAAAGGAACCGGTCAAGGCCACCAGTGAGAAAATATTCAGGAGGAAACAAGAAGAGCAGCGCGCTTCTGAAAGGCAGCTGCACATACTCTCTTCCTGAATGTGACTCAAAATCGTTGCCTTTCACATTGAGACGTTACCTTCACTCATGTTTCAGATTCCAGAGAAGTCAACTGTTTCTGGTCTTCAACTTCAGCACCTACTTTGAAGCATGGCACAACTAATGTTATCACTATTTATTTGTATTTCACCTGGATTTCACCATTGTCTGCCTTATTAAAGGACCCTCAGAATATCCAGATGTGCCAATGCTTTCTCAGGGTCCGTTTGGAAACCAGAGGAGGATGTACAAGACCTGCCACCCAGATTAAGATCTAGAAACAGGATCCACTGCCCTCAGGCAGTTTCCCACTCAACTTTTGCTTCACTACAGCCGTGTTCAAGGGACTGATTTTCTGAGAAGATCTCATCAGTGTACTACTGCCTAGGGGTATTGGTAGCAGGGCTGCTGCTACTGAAGAGATGAGCCAGCTAGAGCCCACATGACTCTTCCATGGCTTTGTGTATTACCGTAGCACGGTTTGAACAGACCCTGCATTACATGCAGGAACAACCTACTAGATTTCCTAACTAGATTCTTACCAGGGGAAGCTGGGAAAGGGTTGTTTCATTCAGAAATACATTTTCTAGCTGGAGACCTAGGGA
>NW_010392612.1:94524-112177 GCF_000710305.1 Buceros rhinoceros silvestris
AGAAATCGGGACGGATAAGAAAGGGGACTGAAAGGAAAGTGATGAATGCTGATGATGTCTTGCTGGGTGGGCAGGAGGTTCTCCCCCTCCCTTCTCCTTTGGGAAGCATCAGAGTCAATGTTCGGGCCTTGGCAACTCTGTGTGAGGTGCTCAAGGGTATCTCCAGCCTTACTGAGCTGATGGAAAAAGACAGGCTCCTCCACAGCACACACCTGAACATTTAAGGGTGAAATACCATGAGATGGCTCACCAGCTGAACAGCTTATTGGTGCTGGGAAGGGGCAGCTCTCCCTCCACCCTAATTGTTGGATGTGTGGTTCCTCCCTTGTCCTGCACAGGCTGTGGCACTTGCCTGACCAGTTCAGCTCTCCAAGTGGAAAATAATCCCATTTGGTTTTTAACTCTCCCTTCTCACCTTCACAGGTTGATTGTCTCTTGGTATAATGAGATGAATTGGCCAGGCAGGAAGGCAGCTGAGGACCAGAGCCATAGCAAGGGAAGCAGTGGGTGAGTATGGGAGCAGAACAACGTGGAGGGCAGGATGGCCCATGCTGCAGCACAGACAGGAGAGCTCCTCTTTGCCATTTCTGAACCTCAGCTCAGCTCATCTGCTGAACTGCTCTCCACAAAGTCCTGAGGGAACCTTTGATGGCCAGCTACTCTTGTCACCGTTAACCTGCTGTCAGTTGTTTCATCAGTACTAAAGCCAGATGAGATAGGAACTGTTTGAACTGGCAAGAATGTGCCCATGTGAGCAAGACCAGAATTAGGTGATTCTTATCTTTAAGTGAATTAATATAGACCATACCTATACTTGAGTCCAGAGTCATGAAGCTGGTGTGGACCCAGTCCAGGTTGCTCTCAATCAGCAGGCTCAGATGCTGATAGCAATAAGGCTACAGAACCTGCTCTGGTCAGCAAAATCCAGCCAACTTGAGTAAATATTTGGCAGCCACCTGTCTGAGCACCATATGGTTATCAATATATCTGCCAATACAAGTTTATGAGCTGCACTCAAAGCCCTAAGGCTGAAATATAGATATATATAACCTTGTAGAACAGCTTATGAAAAGAAGCTCTTTTGTATTTGCCCTTCATATTTTTTCGTTTTCTTTTCCAAAGACTGTTTTACTGCTACAAGAAGACAAAAGAAACAGGAACTATTCTACCAATCAGAGTCCAGCTACTCTCCTTTGATAACTCAATAAAGAAAGGAATAAAGAGAACAGGGTAAGTGAATAAGACTGTATTCTCATTTGATAATCTCTTTTTTTTTCTAATCCTATTGACTTCTCCTTATTAATATATTCTAAATTAAAATATGTGGAAAAAAGTTTATTTCCATGGAGGAAAAGGTCATTGTCAATGTGAAACGTGCTTTCATCACTGGGAAAGCGGAGCTGGTTCACATCTAGGTGGACAGATAAGCTGGGGAGGAGGGTAGCTGTTGGAGAGGAGCCAACAAGATAGGATGACATGGCAGGTACGAGCAGATACTTGATCTGAGCAAGAGTAGGCATTGCCAGGCAAGCTGTTGTGCTGAGTGGCAGGGAGATATGTTAATAATGAATGACATCTTTTGAAGTTGGCCTCATGGTGGACAGGCAGTTGCCAAACATGGAGCTCCTCCTGTAGTACAAAAGCCTTGGCAATAACACGCTCCAGCTTGGATTGGTGAGGGAGAGCAGAGCTGGCTGTGATAAATGAGTCCTGAAGGATTCATGGCTGACTAATGTGGAACATACGCAGCGCACCCTGTTTATGAGTGAAGACCAGTAGCATAATGCATGTTGGGAGCTGAAGGCTGGCTTCTGTTCTGAGGGAGGAGGAGGCAAGTACTGAACAGCAGTGAGACAATCATGCCGCAGTTATTTAGGTTGTAAACCAAACATAAAACATAACAGGTCAACTGGCCTGATGGTCTATTCTGTTAGTTTGAAATCAATGCAGTTATGTCAACAAACACCAAATTGGACTTGAGGAAACATCAGAAGAAATTATGCGTGCTTGGGATAACGAGTAAAATGGAGACTATCTTAAAAACTGCTATAAAACGTGATCTAAGTGTACTTCAGGATGTGAATGATCAAGGAAAGGAATCAGTTGGTAAAGTATAAGTAGGAAATAAGAAGATGAATGAGATGAAAGTTGAGTGTGGAAATGAATTTAGAAACGTAACCTAAAAATAGACACTTCATTGGCAGGAGCTGCTGAGGAGAGGTAAGATGTCCAGAGGATTTAATTGTACCATTGTTTAAGCTGTCAGTTCTCTACCATTTGTTGTGCTTTCATGAAGAATTTTCATAGAAAATGGTTTTCTGTTTTCAAGAAAAAGACAAACTGAAGAAAGAAAATGAGTCCTCAGGCACCTAATGGTACAAAATGTGTTAGACTAAAACACCACCTTAAAAAAAAAAAAGAGGAGTATGACTAGCATAGGTGATATTAGAGAACGCTGCTTCAACTTTCTTGCCTTGCTATTGAAGAAAGCCCTAGGTTAAACTTTCTGTTGTCCACTGTATTCTTGCCCTAATCACAAAGCTATGTGTCATCCTAAACCTCACCAGTATCAGAGTTTAACACATTCCTAACCCTGCCTCAGTAATGAGGCAGAAACTGCAAAATCTGGGACCTTATATTCGTCTTCAAACGGAGACAGAGTCTATATGACAGCCTTGATGGAGCTTGTACCCTCTTGTCAAGGAGCTGAATTCAGAAGAAAGTATGTCTGAAAAAGCTTTGGGCATCTGAGGATGCAACAGAAAACAGGTAGTGAAATGTCCTCCCAGTATTGCAGCTCAACTTTCTATGTGGCCACGTGCTTGTTCCGGAGCACTGAAGAGTTACACTGAGACCATATGATGAGTACTGCTTTTATAGCCCTCTATACTTAATGTGCACGTTAAGGAAGACAAAAGCCAATTTATTTCTAACATCACTTATCTCAGCGCCTCTAATGTTTCTGCTTCTGAATCAAAGGGAGGCATTCTACAGTAAGACACTAATAAATAGCTTTTCCTTGGGGGAAGAAGCATTTTCCCATCTTTAAGAAATTTCTTTGGCCATGCGAAATTCAAATTTGTTAACTTGCCCTGCAAACAGCAACCCATTTAGAAACAAATTACAAATATTAGATGGAGACAGTGAACTTGATAATGCAGAGCTGCCACATCAGTTGTAGAATAATGCATCTTAATGAAGGCTTCCCATGTGAATAAACCATTATATTTACAAGCTTTTCACAGTTAATGACCCAGAACTGGATAACGAAACTCACATTTTTAGTGTGGTCCTCTGTCAGCAAAAGTATACATATTAATAATTGATGTTGCTGTAAAAATAGGACATAATATGAAGATTCCCGAGTTTAGGGGGGAAATAGGACTACATGGTCCATTAACTTAAAATGCTTATCTAATGTTTGATGGGCTTTGTCTTTAAAATCCTTCTTTAATAAGACAAAATGGACATTTGTCTAAAAGAGAATTTTATTCCAACTTGTCAGTCACAAGGATGCTGATGAGTGCTGTTAGATTCTTCCACTCTTTACTCCTCTCCTTATCCTTCCCAAAGAGAATTTTGGTGTTAGGGATGTGGAAGACCCAGCAGCAGCAGGAAGGAAGAAGTTCCCTACGCCTCTGAGTGATGAAAGCCTCAGTTTTCCCTTTCTGACTGAGGAACTCCACCGTGCAGATTGCTCTTTCCCAGATTGAAAAGCCTGCCTTTCTGCTTAGTCAGCTCGACAGCCCTTTCCAACACCGCCTGCTTTATTGTTCATTAGAAAACACTTAGAGGTGTGCAGGCTGGCTGCACATGCTTAAGGCTACGGCTCTACATATAGGAGGCCCCACGCTGTGGAACTAACTGCTCTTCAATTGTTCCATTACGACTACACTTAAGAGGAAAGATAGTCTTCATTTCAATGAAATAAATACATTTCATTTTACTTCACATTTTAAGGCCAACATTCATATTATGCCTGAAAGGTAGATTTACTGCAGCTTTTATTACTGGGTACTTAATTCAGACAGCTTTTCTTAGACCTGAAACACGCTGCATGGTTTTATGGGACTTCTTCAGTAAATGTTCTGCCACCGACAGAATTGTCCGTGATTGTGATCTTTCAAAAGATGTACTAGTAGCATCACGTTTTGCTGTAAATTGCTTATTTTCAGTATTAGGGTAGTTTGCTTCTCTGGAGAACTTTATCTCCTAAGCAAAGTATTTTTAAAGTAGTTTTAATATCACTTATTTTCAATGGTCGTGAAAGTGAGGACAGGTAACTCCTTACTAGCAGACTAACAGAATTTGCCACCTAAGCAGCTGGAGTCCTGTTCTTTACTTTCGACTCTTTTTCCATGGATAGTAAACTGTGCTCCAAACTACCTTTAGAAGTTTGATATGGAAGTTAGCTATGTTCGCTCTTTGTTTCCTCAGTGTATTTTGTCTGGCTGTGGGTAAAGAATGGCTTTTAAAGTGGTCTCTTGTGTTCCAAAGATTGTATTCATATAGGTTCCGTGGTACGCAAATGGCAATAGCCACATCAATTATATGGCTGAATTGCTAAATTAGGCACAAAAAGGGAACAACTAAGCAAAATATATTGCATTCATTAAAGCTTCCCTACTACATGATTCACTTCAATGGCTTTGCCAATTAAAGTAATTGTCATATGCATTCAAACAAAGCATTTGTAGTAAGAGGCCTTGTTAGAAAAATATTGAAAATGGCTGTTTTATAGATTTATATTAGATATGCATACAAAAAAATTTGACGTGCAGCACTTTTTAATATAATGAAAGAAAACTTGAAGTGCAGAAAACCTTTATATTCACGACGATATAAGTTCATGTAATTTTCGTTAGGCTTATTTCTGATATTATACCTGGGCATGCTGTCAAATTTCTAAAAATGGTGAGTATGTTCTGGAGACTGAAAGGCAGTAATTTCATTGTTGGTGTGAGTCCAGCCAATAAAAGCCAAATTTCTTAGTGGGCTTCTTGCTTCCCAGCGTCTTTCCATTTCAAATATAAGCAAGTTTAAAATGTCTATCGAAAACAGGACAGATTAGCTATCACTGTTTAGATGTACATGTGTGCCTAGTGAAATAACCTAACTTTGTGCTGACATCTAAACGTCACGTGGATTGCAAGTAAAACAAGTAATTTTAACCTTAGGCTTAATAAAAACAGGCCTGCTGTGTACTGCTGCTGTAACTGCCCACTTTCAAGAGCTGAAGAAATATTTTCAATTTCACTTACTGATGGAGTTTGCAGTTTGTAATATTTATTTAGCCATAGTCTATAATGTTTACACAGAAGGCTATTCTGGGAAATGCAAATTTTTTTCTGACTGGATGAATTATATTTATCAGGAATTCAAAGAACAAGGAATGTTTGGCAGACTGTTTTCTCAGATATAAATAAAAGCATTATCCAAGACAACATGCCTAAATTAGGGTATGTTTAAAAGAGGTAAGAAGGAAAGAACTTAAGACCACATAGAGCCTTTCACGTGAAAAGGCTACAGAGGAAGGAAGAATGGTGAAAATAGGATGTGAGAAAATGATAGATCAGCATGTGTTGTACCACAGACTCTTTGGTAAGAGCTGAAAGTACAAACAGAGCAGTGTGAGAGCTGTGTAACTGTAAATCAATAGATGTATCTGTGAGACAAGTAGGTGTTTATGTGTGTGTGTGCAAAACACAAAGGGCTCAGTCCTGTAAATTGTTGAAGCGTGTAGAGCACTTGGCTACAATGGGATCAATTATGGGATTGATTCCTTGTGCTCGTTAAGTGAAAAGATGAGCAAGGGAATGTCCAGGCCTTCAGTGTACTCCTGCCTCAGTAGGCTGAGTCCCTGAATTGGGACAGTTTTTGTTTTTGTATTCCTTGTTCCTAGGCTGCTCTTATCTTTCCACAAATCAGGCTGGTTACCAACTGTTTATCTTAAATTGCAATGTTAAAACCAGCTTTTTCTTTTTTCAGTAGCCTGTGTTCTGAGTTTGTAACTTCCTCTAGGGTCTACCTTGTTAGGAGAGTCTGTCAGGGAGAGTGCTGAGCATAGATCCATTACTAGGCTTGGGCTGTCTTGCACCACCCTGAGGCAAAGCAGTTGCCAAACCCCAGTTTCACGTGCCCGGTTACACCATGCTGCAGCACTGCAACAAAATCAAACAGTCACAGCAACCCTGAAGTGGGGAATTTATAAATGCTGGAAACAGACAAGTGGAAGCATGCACCAGTTTAAAAACTGCAAAAAGTGGTACATTATAATTGGGCTCTAATGGTAAAATAGTCAGAGCAAGGACATGCAGGTTTGTTTGGACAGGGCATGCGTGTTTTCAGGACAATTGAATGTCTTTTCTTGCAGCGTTGCCGTGGCTTAAACACAGCCCTGCGCCTGGAACATGGGTTATGGCGGTCATGCTGGAGCTGGGAGTAACCCGTGTTGTGGCTGCAATGTGAGGAGGATAAGGAAATGGGTCAGGATACAGTTATCAAGATATATGTGCTCTTAGCGAGGCTTGCTTCTCTTCACAAATTAAACTGGTGTTCCAAATTGTGATTTATCAGAGATTTAGAAAAACATGTGCTGAGGGAATCATGCTGGTTCTGCAATTAAGCTTTAATAAATAATAATAATAATAATGAGGCTTTACTTTTGAGCCAAGGAAAGTCTCTGGAACATAGACTTCTACTCCATCATCAAGCAAAAGATGAAATAGAATCGAATTCCAGAAAAGATCCATAAATTTTCTGAAGAAAGTAGACAGTAAAGAAAATAATACCGAATTAAGAAAAAGACTGGAGAATTCTTCGTCTTTGCACATATTTCCATGAGTTTTAGGCAAACAACTGAATTTTCCTGAAAATCAGTACTCAGAGCTTCAAATGGACTAGTTCTTGTTGCAAAGCAGCCTTTATGTGAATGTAGGCATTTTAAAAACAGCTACAATTATAAGAGAAATTATATTTATTGCAGTAAAAGTCAAGTCTCCTTTGGGATGGATGTGGAGTAATGGATGACCAGGTCTTCTAATTTATCTAAGTCGTGCAGCATTAGAAAAGCAAATTCAACATATTTACACATAAAGATCTGTGGTCATTTTTTAGAGGGCTGACGTGATCATACATCAAAGGGACTTGACCCCTGGAGCTTGCTGCCTATCTATCAGTGTGAACCAGGGCCTGCTTGCCAGTCGCTTCCTGTGGAGACCAGGGAAGAGAATGCAGCAAGAAAAGTAAAAGGGAAACACAAATGTGGAATATAAAAACATTGGGAAGATGAACAGATATTTTGACTTAAAAGAGTCAATTTTTTTCTACATCCTTTGATTATACACTCAATAAAGAGGAATGAGCCTGAGTGCGCAGTTGCAAATCTCAATTCTCCTGCTCCTAAAAGGAGGTCAGGAAATGAATACACAATATGTGTTTGGTTTCAATTCCCTTCGTCCCTACAATCGTATAGATTTCCTCCCCATCAACGAGTCTATTTAAATCCTAGTTATCAGTTACTCCTACCATTGGCCACCATGGAGAGTGCCTGGCTGTGAACCCTCCAATAACTGATACCAGACGCAGATTTCCTTCCTAAGCCTCTGGATTTAAGATTCAACAGAAACTGTGATGGGATTTGATAGGAAACAAACCCTTGTTTTGCAAAAGGTGTCATTTCTAATTCATTTTCATCCCAAATATTCACCATGTTAGGTCAGCACTAGTTAAAATCTCAGAATTTTCTCTGTCATAGAGGCAGAATTGGCACCCGAAGTGCTGTTTAGCTGTGCTGGCCACATTGACTGTTAATGACCAGCAGGTATTAAAGACAATAATCCATAAGGTGCTAATATGTATTTAACATGACAAAGCTTAGCAAAATGTGCATGTGACGTCCAAAAAATAAGATTTTTAAGCTCATTCTTAACTGATGATACATGTTGTCAGGTGTATGCTACAGGCACCGGTAGTTTGCATAAGCCTATAACATAGCTAAGGGTAATTCCATCGCGGGGAAGAAAATAATCTGAATTGTCTGGGCGAAGCAGAAAGCATGTTTTAAATCAAAAGCAGATGTTTAGTTTATAAATTAACCATTTGAGACCTGTAGAACATGGAGGTATGAATAAACCTGCCATAGCGCAGTGATGGACATTTCTGTAATGTGACGTTGTGAAGCAGCTTTATTAGAACTTGGTACAAGAGCTATGCTACTTCTGGAATATTTTTATTATTTTTATATGGAGTTATGGAAATATTGACATGTCCGTATGACATCTCTTGTTTCACTGTTCCCATCTCTTGACATACATATACAGTGACTTGCAAAGGGGTAGGAAAAGATGACTTTGGTTTAATTCTACTCCAGGAATAAGGCAGCACAAGTGTCTTGGAATTATAAAATAAATATTGCTTAGTAAAATTTCCTTGCTCTATCTGCCTAGACCTGGGGCAGATTTCCCACTGCCTGTCTCCACATCTGCCTTATACAATAGACTCTATATACGTAGCACAAAACCATGAAGCATAAGACAAATGGTGCTACTTCTGTGCCATCTATCATTTCAGTTTAGCTCTGAATTTCCTTAAACTCTTTTTAAAATAGGAAGAATCTTTGAAATTAATTTCTCATATTTTTCTAAACCACGGAAGTCTGAAGAACAAACAGACTGTGGCATTTTGTATTCTCTAGGCAGCACTACTTACCATCCCCAGAAATATCATTTCCTCGTCTCTCATTTTCTCTGTTTTCTTGCGCTGGATATATCCACGCCAAACCTGAATTGTAAACAAAACCTTAATGAGATAAATGGGCCTTGTTACAGCTTCCTTTACTGTGGCAGACAAAGGAAAAAACAAATAGAGGAAGGAAAAGAGTAATAGTTTCAATTGTATATTGTGCCTTAACAGGTTGCCATCTGCTATATTTTTTTTAAACAAATTCTGAGGCTTGCGATCCCCTCACACTGGTACATTGAGCTTCTAAACACAACCAGATCAGGTTTTCAAACAGAGTTTACACTTAAGATTTAGACTGAGCTCCTGTTCTCATCAGGCTGAATTGTCCAAATTTATTTATGCATGAGGACTTTTTCTGGAAATTATCAGTGATTGTCCTTTGTCATCTTTTCAAGAGTTCATACGGAATGAACTCTTCCAAGATCACAGGAAAAGGCATGAATTCTCCGAGATACACTGGATTCCAAAGGGAATCCAGTTGCCAGAAAGAGCAACAGAGGTCATAAAAATTCAAATAGAAAAACATGTAGGTTAAAGTCATGCTGCATTGCCAGTGCAGGACTGTTTCCATTGATCTCACATCTAGGGTCATGTCTCATTTTGTTCAGTGGTTTAAATAACATTTTGCCTTGGTAGACACCTGAAAGGCATCATTTCAGCGTGATTCCCATCCTATGAGGTGTGTTTCTGTCTATTGCTGTTCTTCTGAACAAAACATTGTCATTTTGTTCTGTTGCTAGATCAGAGATTTCACCTTTTGAATACAAGTGGCAGCATCATCTGGACTTGGACCCATCTCAACCTGAGATTTAGTTTGTCTTGCTCTCTTGTCTTCAAGGTAAATTCGCTTCATGAATGCTGCTCGAAAACGGCCTTGGCGAGCCCGTTCTGCAACCTGGATCACTTTAATGGCTTCTTCAAATGTCATGGTCTTGACAGGTTTCTTCAACAACACAGCCAAACAGACAAAGCAAAGTATTAGTTATCCATTTTGTCAATTGTCTACTTCAGTTAAATTTATGCAACACATTCATTTGTTGTTTCATTTTTCTAAGACACAAAAATCCCTGTCACAAACAGCGGTGACTTCTGTCTTGGCGCTATCTTACAATGTCTTAGAAGTTTGATATCTTGAGATGTGGGTTTTTTTCTGAGGACCTTTAGGAGAAAGTGAACCTGATGTGTTGATGAGTGCCAAAGAAAGCTTGATGCTATAGTGGGAAGCAAGAATGGCTCTCTGTGGCTTATGCATGCATCCCACTGAACCTGATCCATTTGAGAAAAAAACACATAAAGAACCACAGGGCTTTGTACTATTAAAAGGAGAGTTTCTTTAGGCTATGGAATGACTTTCTTCTACTTTCCTGAAAGGATAGGTTTCTGGATGTGCTGCTGGGACCCAGCTTCCATGCTGAATGGAAGGACAGGCTGTTCTGAGCCAACCTAGGCCTGGTTAGCCAGAGCAGAAGAGGTTTGGGGAAAAATACATCAGAACAGTGCAGCAGGAGAGAGGCACTCCCCAATCTCGCTCCTGAGAACTCTTGTTAACACCTCATGCTCCCCATGGAAAAACTGAATTATTGTCCTTTCTTGACGTTAATCCCTGACCGGAGAGAGTTCGCATTTAATGCTTCTATACATATTGTATAGAGCTCACTATACTACACTTCCAGCAGGGTTTTCTGTAACAGTATATTAAATAGGACAAATGATCCACAGAGCAGACTCCTCTGATGAGCTCCACTGTTTCTGATTTATGTTTGACTGCTGGTAACAGCACTGCTATGGACTCTGAAGAACACAGTGGTCTGTTACTCAGCAGTTAGGATTTCCTGAGTGTACACGGCTTGCTATGACACAAGCAGATGTGCTGACAACCCTCTAGCAATCCCAGTGGTGACTGAACTGGAAGTGCCTCACCCCGAGAGATTATTTTATTACTGTGTGAGATTATTTTATTCAGGCTTATTGAATCCTGTGCCTCTCTTGTGGTATCCTGGCAAGGGAAACCTGGACCCTCACAGAGCCTGAAGTGCAAGAGCCTGGTGCTCCCAGGTGAGCTGGCTGCACACCAGATAGTCTCCTCTGTAATGTAAGCCATGCTGAAAAGAGGTGAGAGCAGAACTGTGGGGAAAAAAAAGGTTTTGAGATGTAATATGCCAAAACGGAGGATCTCCACAGACCACTAGAAGACTACTAGAAGAGCAGAGAATTTACCCAGCGATTTACTGTGGAGGCCAAGAGGGTTGCAGTTGCCCATTACAGTAATCTAGCAGAGCGCCTGCGCTCTGTCTCTGCAGACTGCCTCTGTCTGAGTGGTGCCATTTCTGTCCCTGGGAACCTTCTCTCCGTTGCGGTGTGGGATCAATATGCAGACTTCCCCTCATCAGTACAATTACTGGTGGGGAATTCAAGGGTTGGACAACACAGCAGTTTGCCTAAGTGGTCTGATCAGGCCTGTCTCTTATGGCTATAACATCTATGAATCTAAGTTGTCCAGACATGTAGGCATGGCACGGTTGTTTATTTCAAAGGGTTAGCAATGACTGCTTGTGGGCACCGCGCTATTTCAGAAAGGTCAAAAGTATATCAAACCCAGAACAGTCTTCACTGGGGCACTCAGGACTTGTCTGTACTGACTCCTGCTCTGCCAAACCTCAGTTTTCACTCCTAGCAGTGCTCTAGCTGTACAGAAGAGACTGCAGTCATTGTTCAGAGGTTATAAACAACTGAATGCTAACAGTCATGCTGACCTGAATGCTGAGTTTTGACTGTTCCAGTTAGAATCCTGGTTCAGTAAAACTTAAGCCCAGCTTGACTTCAGTAGGACTAATTATGTGATGGGAGTTAGCCAGACAAATAAAGCACCTACTAAACGTGGCCAAAGTGCTGCCCCTTCTCTGACACTCGCATACATAGTACAGCAGAGTTGATTCATTTCAGTCTTAACCAGACTCAAGATGTGACTGGATATCAGTCCTGCTAGACAGGAATGTTTAATGTTACTTTGTACTGGGACCTTACCTGTAAACAGACTTTTACTTTCTAACTAACTGCTATAAAAGTACTTTTCACTTCAGTGGCTTGTATGTTGAGACATGTGTGGTTATAAACGCAAAAACGAAGTGTGTTTTGTAGGTATGTGGTACATTTACCTGTTTTTGCAATCCAGCATCAAGCAAAATCTGATCAAGGATCTTCTCCCTCTGCTGCAGGATTTCCAGCCTTTCTTTAATGAAATACCTTGGGATAGGTACTTCTGTGTTTTCCTAGAGGAGAAATAGTCATGGGATGCTTTTTAGAAGTCTGTTGAAATCACATTATTAATTAGACACCTTTACAAAACAACTAAATTGGACTGAGATTGTTGAATATTTTGGAGTGTTGGGGAATTTGACCTCTGCAACAGCTGCTGAGCTGTTACTTTGCAATTACTTAAGGCTTAATTCAACAAAAACAAATAAATCAATCCAGTTGCTGAACTATGGCAGCTCAGAAATCTTTCTTTTTATAATGGCTCACTTATATTATCAAACTGTTAAAATACTTGGCAGGATTGCTGGAAATTTAAACATGATTTCCACCACCTGTGGTTGCGTGATCACCCCACTTCTTTTTGCAATCAATATGAAAAATAATTTGTTCTTTTGCCTTTTTTTTTAACCATTACAAGGAACCAAAGCACAATTCTGTTTATCTACAGGTATTTCTACCTGTAGATGAACTGTCACTGTCTGTGACTCTGATATCTCAGACATTTTTCAAAATGAGGTGTGATTAGAAGTGGCTAGTTTTCCCTGTTGCCATCATTAAAAAGATGTAATTGATTCACATTTCTTCTGATTCCTTTCCTGTAGAATTTCACGCTTGTTGAGAAATGAGTGAAGACACAGGCAGACAAGAAAAACCTCCTGCAAAGTTGAGATACCGTGGAGTGATATAACCTGTTCTTTCTATTGAAGACTGGAGACAATTCTTCAAGAATAATTACTCGCAAGTATATTTCTTTTGGGGTGGGGAATTTTTCTTTCTAGGTCTGGTTCATCTCGGTGCCGTGTTCCACATATACTGTTTCAGGAACATCTAGAGTATCTTCTCAAGCAAATGATTTATCCAGAAGGACAGAAAGAAGGGTGGGGGAAGTAGTTACCCTGTTGTGCTGCTCATGAGGAGTTAGTTGCACAGTCAAGTTACACGATAATTTGCCCCTAGGTATATATGGGCATTTGGTGCTTAAGACAGGCACAAGACTTGATGCTGCACTATCAGTGCTCTCTGTTCTGTCTGACATGGGAACTGGTGGGCTTTGAAATCTTTGGGCAGACCTCTGACTTGATCCTTTGTGGCCTCGATGCCAGCTTTGGTGTGGACAGATATAGAGGAGAAAAGTGCTGGCAGTGAAGAACAAGCACTGCTCCTGCTTTGATATAGTTTACATGTGGTAAACGTGCTGCTTATGAGCTCCAAGACCTTCCAACTCTTAAAGCAAGAATTTGCAGGGAAGGCTGCGGGCAAACAACTGTGAACTGCCAGCTTAAAGATTTCATGACTGATTCCCTCAGTTGCGCACTGTGCAGATCGGGACATCCCAATTAAAGCAGCATAAGAAAGCTCCCAAGTAGGACTGTGTTTACCCTTCTTGATTTATCAATGTAGAGGTCTGGTCTGCTACAATTTCTAAATATTTAGTCTTCAGCTCTCTGTTTGCACCTTTCAGCATCCTTGACTGTTGATGGAAATGATTATATGTCCTTTAAGAGTGCAAACCACTCTAGGTTGGATTACAAATCTGGCTCTCTGTAGGTATAAGAAATCAAGCAGTTTGTCTGGACACCCTCGCAGAGGGCTTTTATGCTGTCAGGTAGGAGTGAGTCAGTGTAAGGGTGACAAGTGTCTCTGTCTAACCTGGCCTTTAATGACAAGTGATTCTGGACTGTGACTTTTACTGACTATAAAGATGAGATCAAAGCCATAATTCTAGAGTGGTGGGGAGTAGGGAGCCTGTTTCTCTTAGTTTTTTCTTTTGGGGTCCAGCATTGGTTTGTGATGTTTATCCTCAAGCCAGATGTGCAGCTTTTGGCCACTCCTGGCTCCACGTGGGATTTGTGTAGCCAAATACCTTTCCAATTACCCTAGGAAATCGAGTGACTGAGTGTTGGAAGGCAACTATGCAGAAACATGAGGCACAGAACTAAAGAAAGATAAAGCTTGGCCTTATAATGACATAGTAAAAAGTATGCAATGTCATTGCATAAGCTATAAAATGAGACTCTTCTGTGTTCTCTTCCTATAATCATGTTGGATTTTAGCCCGTGATAATACAAGGAAAGGAAGGAGTTGAGATATCCTTTCTGGACAGATTCTTTAAGTAGCAGAAGTTATTTGCCAAGTACTGGCCAGTAATTTCATTTTGTACTCAAGAACATGTTATTAATTTATAAAAAAATCCCATAAATCTGTATTCTTATCTGCTACAGAAAATGTTTTCTTTGAAAAAGCCTGAAATCTCTTCAGTGACTTTTGGTTTGGTTTTTTTTTTTTTGGTAGTAGGTATGTCATGACTCCTTAAAATTGAGGTGTGGTGCAGGAATTCGAATGCATGCTTGTTTTTTAAAATATCTCAAGCATGACTTTTCAGACTTGCCAATTTTTTGCTGCGGGTGGATTTAGTGGTAAATCATGAGAACGGCAGTGCTTAACGATTTTGAAATACGATCTGAAGGTTTGGAGTCCCTGGAGAGGTGTTTATGCTCTCTAGTACACTTCCTCACAGTTTAAAAGCGTTCTCTGCTGTGACTAATGCAGAAGGTAAAGAGCTGGTGACAAGTCATGGCAATGACTATCTTAAATTTGCAGAGTGAAATACACAGATAATTGCAAACAAAAATGTGTATGCAAATCTCGAAATAATGCTGTAGAGATATTAGGCAATTTATCTGATGTTATCACTGGGACCCTGAAAAAAGCAGTAATTCCAACTCCCAACTCTTTTTTTTTTTTTCTTTAGAAAAACAGCGGTACTTAAATTTTGACAATAGATGGAGCTGTTTGCGAGAGAAGTAACCACCTTTTTGCAGCTAATTTTTCCTACAGCTGTCAGGGGACCACTTTTATATCAGCAGTCCTGAACACTGGACGTTGAACGTGCTCCCAACTCCTGCCTCCTTTACAAGAGACTTGTCTCAGATTTCTCATTTTAGTAGTTCATTGTACTACTAGTAGACCAGACTACGTAACTTCCAGTGTTACCTGTAACCTCTGGAAGAGGCCTAAAGCCAGGTTGACACAAAGGGCAGACTGAAGTGGACTGTACCTCAGTTATTGGTTTCCCATCTACCTAACCCCCCATTAAAATCAGGCAGAGTCAAGCTGCTGCTGGTAATAGTGAAGCTGTCCAAGTTAATAAGGCTTCATGTTAGGACATGAAGTGCAAGAGAAAGATCTACAGAGACTATGGTGTTATGGAGAAGCAGAAATGCAATGTATTTACCAAGCAGACCAGCTTTAAAATCTTGCTCCCATATCTAATGTTCATCATAAGCCAAATATACTCTGATCTTCATTAAAAATGCTACAATGACCCATCATCCAGTACAGGTGAACATGCAAAGTTCCTATGAATGTGCTTATATAGAGTCAGACCTACCGGGAGAAGCTTTAGATCTTCCAGGATATCATCAATGTAATGAAACTCGGAGTTCTCCAGCTCCACCATCTCTTTTTTGATTTCCAGAATCCTGCCAATCACACCATCCAGTACTTGTCGAATTGCTGCCCGTTTCTGCCTGTGAAGGAGTTGGTCATGGGCCGTCTCTAAGTTACGGAAGATGTGCATGTATTTGATGTAGAAAGTTGCTAACATCTTGAATGCTTTCACTGGGTCCTTCTCTGGCTGGAGGAACATTTCTGTTTCTCTCTGGAGCTGGATGTCAAGGTCTTTCTGGGCATCTGCCCACATCTTATTGTAAGTGCTAATTGAAGAGAAGAGATTATGTGAACCCTAAATGAAAGCAAGAGTTAGTACACAATGATGCCAGGGCTCTATCTGTGTGGGTTCTGCAAAAAAGCAAGCCTGGAAATGTGAGCCATTATATTTATAAAGACATTTTAACTACAATGTATTCTAAAAACCATTAGCAAAAGTTTCCCTTTTTGATTGTTTATAAAGCAGGAATCCTAAAATGCTGTTTTATGAATGAAAGCTTACAAGTTGAAAACTTTTCGACTTCACCCTTAACATTTGCATGACCCTGCCACCACTGCAGCTTCAAGCGTTTCATTCAGTTACACTGAGATGATGATTTAATAGAGAAGATGTCATCCCCTAAAGCCCTTATGATGGGGAAAGGTCTATTTTATTTTACGTGTCTGCCTGTTTGGCATGAGAATCAATTGAAGTTTCTAAAGCGCGTGTTGCTTTTCTGCCTTTCTGCAGTGGTTGCTTGGAGCTAATTGTAGGGTAAGGGTTGTATTGATGCCAGTGCTAGAGCAGAGCTCTGGGCGCGCTTTCAAATGTGAAGTGAGGAAAATAATTTAATTTATTTCTATGGCAGCAACTGATGCACTCCAAGCAGTTGCTAAACGTGTGGTGCAGTGGGAAGAGGATTAGGTGACAGAAGATGCCACCTAAGGCTAAGGCCAGCTTCATTTTCAGAAATGATAATGCTGTTTACTTGATAGTTTTGGCAGCCATACGTGGAGCTCTGATATGAGCATGGACTGGCTGTAAGTAGTTTTTCATGGTAAAAGCAGATCAGGGCAGAATATTGTGGGAAGTCATCTTAAAGGAACAAGAAATGGATCCTGGGCAATGAGGCTCTTAGAGATGAGCTCAAACTGCAGGTTTGCCACTAAAAGGTGCTAACGTCCATGGTAGTGAAAGCTCCTTTTAGGTCCTGCTCTACTTTGTAACCTCTCTTTGCCAGGTGAAGACTTTTCCTTGAGAGTCATCTTATGATGACAGGCATCATAAAATCTCATGTCTTTAGCAATACTTCTCTACCTGTAGAGTTTAAAAATTTCTTCTGCACTGAGACTCGGTTCTGGGAGAAAACCAGCTGATTCATGTTGTCAGGTTTATGGGAGGAGGAGGAAACAGTGGGCTGAGGTAACTGGAAATGCTGACTTAGATGCAGAAATAAAGGTCGTTGGCCTCACTGGTGCAAGCTAGACCCACCCTCATCCTTAACCAAGTATTTGCTTGCTGTTTCCAGAGCCCCTCTAAGAGGCTGAAGACAGTAAAAGGCCCTGTCTCCATAAGATGAGTTTTCAGAGCAGACCTCTTGCTGGTCTGAGCAGTGTTGTGTATTCTGACAAGAAAGCTGAGTGGTTGTTAACATTGCTCGGGCTTAGTAATAAATGTGAGTTGGAGCTCTGTCAGCTGATCGTGTCGTTTCCAGTCTTGGAGTACAGAATGACCCAGGCTTGTGCTGCAAGAGGGACCAGTGGGGTGGACAGGACAAGCTCCAGCCCACACCTGCCTCAAGAGTGGAGCGTGTGCTGCACATCCAGGATGCTGATGGGGCTGCTGGGAGAGATTGCAGCAGTCAGCAAAAAACACCAACAATCTGAACCTAGCTATTGAATTTGCACCATTAGCTTCTTAAAGCGCATATTATACTTACCAGCTGACCTGGGTTTCTGCAGGATGCAGCTGCTCTTGCTTTTCCTAATGCCTCTTCAGCCCACCCAGGCCTTTCCCCTTCCTTTTTTCCTACTTCATTTACATCCCACTGCACCCCCTGAATCACTCAATTGCAGCAATTAACCCAGGAGCAGGAGATAAACAAAATAAAACCAGCAGAGTGGAGATCAGCACAAACAAGACTGGTGCTAGCTTTGACCTAACAGCTCTGCTGGCTGATCAATGGGAGTGTTGTGTGCTTCCTGGGAAGTCAGGACACGGAAGAGC
>NW_010392612.1:112254-116313 GCF_000710305.1 Buceros rhinoceros silvestris
AAGAGCGTGTACTGGTGTGAGGTTCACGGGGTTTTCCAGCACAGAAGGAAACAACGTGGTATTGTACTTGCATAACTGTGCCTGCTCGCAACCCATTTGATAGCGGGGAGGTTATAAATCTCTGAGGAAGCCCAGCCCTGTAGGTTTTCCCCACAACCCTGCTTCTGATTTATGAACAGTGGTATCCTTGGGCTAGAGTGTTTCGAATGCAGGTTATTGCATGGAGACGGCAGATTGTACCGCAACGAGAATGGTCTCTGCCATTGTCCACTCCAATTTTCAATGATCTCCCCTTCTGCCTCCTCGGACTGAGGAATGTCAAGTGGTTCCTCCCGCTGAGCTGGCTAATATCCAGTTTCTTTTTATATTTTGAATCACTTTTTGAGGGGGGAGGGGGACAGAGTGCTCTAGCCCTTCAGAGTATGTTAATGTCAGGCAATATAGGCAGAACATAATTGCTTCCATAAAGCATTAGTTTATCAGATAAGCATTAAGATGAAGGCAAGCACGTTGCTGTGGGTCAGATGTTAAGACTATGGATATCCTGGAGTGTTTGTAACTTGCAGGAGCAATATTGTGTGTAAATGAGGGGAAAGAAGGGACAGGTCCACTGGAAAATGAAGCATTGAGGGAAAAGTTTGATGCAAGACAGCTGAATTCTCATGTGCAATAAGCTGATAGCTTCTGTGTACCTGTTGTGGTCAGGGTGACTGACGCCTTGAAGGTGACTTGGCCTTACGTTTAGTAGGCACGTGATGGGGAACAGCAGATACTTGATAATTGGACAGCGCAAGCAGAAATGTGATTTGAGTGTTTCTTTCGTTTGCTCTAATTAAAAACTTGAGGACACATGCACAGCCACTTGTTTCCCCTCCCCAAAACAGGACTAAAGTAATTATTTCAGGTTTTACTAGAGTCCAAAGGTGAGCCCTTCTGGACTAGTTTGAAGGATCAGATGGGCTCAGTGTTTACAGGCCTTTCTGGGGGACTTGACAGAGCTGCTATAAGCTGGAAGAGCCCTTCAGCTTTGGACACAAAGGGGTTCCAGGGTAGTGAAGGAGTAATGCCTGTCTTTGAGGTTATGTGTTAAAAGCAAAGGACAGGACTGACTCCTCTCGTGTTAATCATCTGACCCCTAAGTCTCTAGATTTTGTTTTGCCTGTTTGCTCAGTCTCGCTGAGTGTTAAGTTGTAAACTCCCTCAAAACTGCTCCCACCTGCTGAAGGGGGAGTATGATGCAGCCTTGAGTGTGCTGGCTTTTTATTTACTTTACTGGTTCTCCTCAAAGGCTTGTTCCTGATCTGTAACAGCTAGGGATGACATTGCATGGAACTAGACTGGGTTAGAGCATCTAACTAGCCCACTACTGCAGGTAACCAGCAGGACTAAGCGTAATTTTTGTCCTCAAGGCCTAAGTTTATGAAATCCTGGAAATGAAAGAACCCTGTCCTGATTTCTGCATGTGGATAGCAGTGTAAGCATTGCAGCAAATTGTCATAGCAACTACAAAATAGGAGCGTTACGGAGGAAATAAGCAATACTGTAAT
This sequence comes from Buceros rhinoceros silvestris, assembly GCF_000710305.1. NCBI lineage: Eukaryota > Metazoa > Chordata > Aves > Bucerotiformes > Bucerotidae > Buceros > Buceros rhinoceros. Next base: position 113,802 of record NW_010392612.1, read on the forward strand.
GGGCTGAGGAAAAAAACATGAAGTGACTTAACTCCAGAGCCTCCAAACTTCCTTCTGGCAGCTTATGGCTTGGAGGGGAAGGTCAAGGCTTTACCTCCTAACCGTTGTCCCTTCTCTTCACTCCCATGGAGTCTAAGACAAGGACTTTAGAAGACTTATAGTTTGAATCTTCCTTTTATTGCTCAAAATAAAGCCTGACCTGCTTAGAGTGAAGCTTAGATATGTTTTTCTGCTCAAATTATAAAGAAATGTTTAAAATCCTGCTAAATTATGCCTCACCTTATTTTATAATAATAATATCTGCATGTTTGCTTGACCCATCTCTTCGTACACTAAGGAAACTTGTGCAACTTGTGTAAGGAAACTTGGTTTTGAGTACAGCTGTGGTTAGCCCGCTGACTTGTGTTGAACTGGAGAGTTAAGCACGCCCTTCTTGGAAGGATTTGTGCTGAGCATGCAAACTGTCCCTCAGACCACTCTTGTGGAATCTGGCATCAGTGGGGTTACCTTTGTGTGTGAGGTCTTTGTTTTGTCCCTTCCAAGTGTCTTGGTGTTTGTACTTAGCTGCCAAAGGGAACGCTATTTCTCTTATTCCAGGACATGGCACAGTTTGCACTCCAAGCTGTGTCTGCCTCTGGATTTGTACATAGGCTGACCCTGAAGTCAGAAATCTCTCACACTTTCACAGGCCAAATGCAGAGTGTAGTACTGCACGGGCCCTACTGTTCTTCCTGATGGATGGGCACGCATAAAGAGATAGAAGGGAAAACATTTGACTCTGACTTGGCCCAGCTCTCTTCACCAAATAGAGAAACTCCCATTTGATTAAATGAGTGTGAAATCGTGTGTGTGTGTGTGTGTGTGTTAAAACATTTCTGAAGTATCTGTGCTGCCACTGCAAGCTACCTGCATTTCTTCTTTCTCAGAAGGGTAGATTGGGCTGAGTTGGGTCATCTGACAGGGAATGCAGAAGGTACTGGCAGGACTTGTGAGAGCACGAGGGTGCGGAGCTGGGCTGCAGCAGGGACCTGTCTGCTGGAGCAGGGCTCCTGTGGGCACAAGGAGCCCAGCACGTATTTACCACTGTGCAGATCAAGCCAACATTCATGGAGGAGACTGAGACATGGGTCTAGCGACAAGGAAGTGCACGCAGGGGCCAGTCCTCAGGGTCTCCTCCAGATACTTGGGACTTGACAGGTCAGCCATTGTGCTAAGCTCTGGGCAAACACGGGGGAGGGAAACCCTGCCCTGCAGCCTCTGTAAAATAAAGAAACAAGAGACAAAGGTTGGGAGGGGAAAGTGAGGCCCCGAGAGGAAAAGGGCCTTGTACAAATGCTGTTGCTTTTCTTTTTAATTCTCTCTTTCTAAAATTCACTAGACTAACATGATTGCTGGCTGACTTGGGTCAGCAGAGTTACTTGTTTCCCGTCTACAGCTTGCCCAGGTATTGCACGGTGATCGCTGGGCTAAATCTATTTATAGGAGTAGCCTTCTCTTTTCTTTTTCCTTTTGTCTTATTACAGACAGAACTTTTAGTGGGGGTGGAGAGGTGCAGACAGAAACAAGAGATCAGTGTGGCCTTACGACACAACCAAATTGATTGACAGGGCGCCTGAATCAATTCCTGTTTTAAAAGCCTTTAGCCTGCGGTCTGGAGCAGTGCAGACTCATGGTTCTGAGCTCAGCCTAGCTCCTAAAATAAGATTAGGCTTACAATTATGCCCAGCTTCTTAGCTGGTGGTCAAAAATAACGCTGCCAGATGACTTTTAAAGCATGCTTGCTGTAGCCATGATATTTTACAGAGTATGAAACATTTGGAGAAAAAAAGATATAAGCCTTGATAGGCTTTGGCTGTGACAGGGGAAGAAAACATACAGCTCCCTGGCATTGTTACTGTGAGTGGCTCTATGCTTCTGTCAGCTCCAATTTCAGTCTTTGGTACTATGGCGGAAAGCAAATGGGGTTAAAAGATTTTTGCGGCATAAAGCATAATGGGAAACTGGGGAAGATGAGGAAGCTGTGACGGCAACACTGCACCTCAGCAAGTCTTGAGTAGCTGCTCCAGCCGAACTCACAAGGCTGACTGGACAAATGGCTGTTTTCTTACAGAAGGACATTGTGAAGAAATTAAGGTGGGGGAGATGTTATCCTAAGCTGAACTTTGATGTAGCGTGCTCCATGGGCCACCCCTCTGCCTGTCAGGTTGCCCTTCCCTTTGAGGTAAGAAGAGCAGCCTCCTTTCCTTTCCTTTGCGAGCAGTATTCCTCCTGGCCAGGGAAGCATGACAGGATGGGGAAAGGAGAGCTTTGGTAACTTCTCTCCCCTTGTTGCAGCAGACACTGTAGTGAGCTATTTGTTAGGAGAGGGATAGCCAGAGTGAGGCCAGAGCTGAGAAGACCCTACCTACTCAAGCTCCAAGCAGCACTTGCCTATCCCACATTTTCTGGGTGCGGTAACGAAGTTTATTTCAGCATTAACCATCTTATGGGCATCTTTGTGGAGGAGATCTTT
>NW_010392612.1:116388-120046 GCF_000710305.1 Buceros rhinoceros silvestris
GTCCCTACCTGCTCGCTAAGAATGAAGGGAGGTGCAGCTTTGAGTCTTAGTGGTGATCATTTTGTTTCTGGCTCTGTTTTCTTGCTTTCATGTAAGCAGGATGACACATTAATGCTCACTGGGGTGGAAAGAGGGGGCAAAGATGAATCCGTGAATGCTTGGGAGATGGATGAGAGAGCACAGGCTAGGAATGCCCAGGAGGAAGCTAATAATTGTGGCGTTTGGATGGAATGTGAAGAATATGGCCTAGGGCCACACGCTGAATGAGGGGATAAAAAGAAATTTCCAGCAACAGCCCAATTGCTAAGGCTGGGGCCCCATAGGGAGAAAATAGGACTTGATCGCAACATAAACTGCACTCTAATGCAGCCATGTGAAATGGGGCAGAGAAGAGGGGACTGAAAGTTGCGCTGCCACTTTCTTACATACTGGCTTTGCAACTTAAAGTTTTCTTTAACGGAGCTGTGGGGCTGTAACACAAAATGCATAGCTCTCCTTTGGTTGTCTGTCAGAAGCAGAAGGGGAGATGCTAAGGATCTTGCCTTAGAACGATATTTAACCGCTGAATTAATACAAATTCTGTTTGTGACATGAGATTAAATTTTAAAGCTTTTTGATCGTTGAAAGTTCCTTGGTGGCAGTGGCAAACGTCTCATAGCTGATGAAAACCTGGAACAAATCGCGCCAAGACTCAGCTTTGAATGTGTCCAGACTAGGGCTGCTAAGGCAAGCTAAAAAACTAGGTCAAGATCCTACAAGCCAAGTAAATGGTAAAGAAATTATAAAAGAGGAAATACAGCAGGAAAACATAAATGTAAAAACTATCTATGTAAACCTGTTTTTTACTGTCTGGAACAGAATGTACGTAAGTGCTGGGGTTCAAGCATGTTAGAAGTGCGATACGTCCAGCGCTTCTTGATCAACCCCACAACAAACATAATGGGTAAGAGCTCTCCGAGCTCTACAGTTGTCCTTTGGAAACATCAAGCGTGTCTGGACATGCTGACTTTTGGCTGGCTGCTGGAGCTTACTGACCCTGAGAGAGTACAGATGAGCAATTTCCGAGCACCCTGTCTCCACCCCAATACAAAGCCTACTAAAGCGGTGGAATAGCTTACTAAAGCTTTAGACTGCACCTCTGTTAAACTCCCAGGGCCTTGAGGGCAGTGAATGCGCCTCATAAACTGATGGGAAATACTGAAGTCCCAGCCACATAAATCATGTGCAGTGGCTGTGTGCTGCTGAAGTTGCTGCTCTGACTGCTCTGACTCGTGGTGTAACCGCCTGTGCACAAATTCGTACATACAGCATGTCCAGGCGGCTGCGCAAGATGCATGTTATTCCTCTGTGCGGAGCAGCTGCTCCTCCAGATGTCTGGAAAGCAGCTGTTTACTTCAAGCTCAGAAAAAAAAAAAAGAGAGCTATGTGCTGTATAGCACTTCTATACAGTACCCAGGGTGTGACCGCGCAGTATGGAAAAAAGGGTTTACAGCCTTGGCTGTGCCTTTCTGATGCGCCTACCTCTTTGCAGGATGGAGACCGCCCTCCATGTGACACGGCATGATAGGCAGCCATCCCTGTTCCTACCCAAGTTAAGATGGTGTTCTCTAAAATATTTCTTGCCTGAAGTACCAAGGTTCTTTCTTGGAAACCCCATGCATTATTAGCTCTTTGCTTCACTGCCTTCAAGTGAGGCAGGCCGCTAAAAGCCACTTTTGTCACGTGGCTTTTAAAACACCTTTAATTCAGCATGATTTATGTGACACAGGCAGGATAACTTCGCTATGTACAATCACTTATGTACAACTCAGCTGCACCTTGCGGAACAGGATCGCCTAGGACAAAAGGAAAGCCTGCTCCCAGTTCCTAACCACCGGTGTTGGTAGCAACTCAGCTCTGTGCTGGGGGGGAGTGGCTGCTAACAGGAAACATTAAAACTTTTATGGATTTGCCAGCACTGTCAGCCCCAACCATTCAAAAAATCATGAAATTAAACCTTTAAGGCCATGTATTTTCAGGTAAGAACTTAGTTCTTTTTTATTAAACAGTTGGACTTGGTGATCTTAAAGGTCTCTTCCAACCAAAACGATTCTGTGATTTTCCTGGCAACTTGACAGCATTTCTGATTCACATTTAATTTTTTTTTTTTTAAGGAATCTGAGATTCTCAGGTGATAACCGGAACCCAGTTGCTGGGGCAATAAAGAAAAGCCCAAACTGTCCAGAATACTCGGCACACTGACTGAGGTGTAGAACACAGTAAGCAAAACTATCCAGCCCATTGCTTAACTCAAGCTCTACGGATGGTCGATGAACTGGGTGTGTATTCAGACTTGTGTTTGCCAAGGTCTGGATCAGCCTCGCTGTAAACGGTGTGCGAGGCACACCTATGGAGTGATTATAGATAAGTGAGCCAAGAAGCATCAGTGCCAGATGGGAGTCCCTTACCAGCACCACCACCTCATTTAGAAACAGCACTGTGTAGCTTTTTGTTGTGTGGTGTGGAGATGTGCATCGTGTTTATCCTGGCTTTGCTGTTTGGTGCTGGCAATGCTCGAGAAAATGCTAAAGAGCCCTTGCTATTAAAACTAAACTGAGTTAAGCCAAACAGTTGAAGCACAAGTGTTTTTTTCCAACAATACTCAGTTCCTTTTGTGTTAATCTCGCTTCAGTAAGAGCAGCCGTGATTCAGGCACCCAGAAGGAATTCTGAGATAGCATTTGACCTCTTCCCAAGAGAGTTAATTTTGTGGTGGTGTGTTTTTTTCCTTCTTTTAAACAGTTCAATTCAAATAACAGTCCATTACTTTGTGAACTTCCCTTAACCGAAACACCACGCCCAGTGCAAGGTGTGATTAGTGCTGTTGCTAGCCAAGCCTTGCACTGGATTAGTCAGGGACCTAATCAAGCCTTCCTCAAATTAATAGCTACTGGAGACCGTGCTGGTTCTGCGTCCTTGGACAGAGCCCCCAACAGTCTCTGCTCCTGGTGGTGATTTTCTTTCTTTCTCCCAGCTCACCCGTCTCTCTTGAGCCAAGAAGCAAGGAAAAGGAAGCTGCCTGACTGGCAAGCAGGGCAGCTGCTGGTGGTATCTGGCTGGTTGAGGCAGGAGGCTGGGCTAGGGGAAACCTAATGTGGCAGTGACAAGGAGAGCTGCTCTAGTTCTGAGGCTGGACGGATGTTTTAGAGCCTAAGGTGTTTTACCTAGCAAAGAGTTGGAGTTTGGAAAGACAATACTGAGCAAAAGAAACAGGACCCTTTGAGGCTGGTGCCACTGATGCGGGAGGACTGGAGGAGGAGAAGACTATGGGTAAGGAGCCAGCAGAGGCTGGGCTCGGATACAGTCTGCATACAGTCAGGTTTGACGGGATCAGAGCTTGAACACTTTGATTCAGTGTCATTATCAGTGCCTGGTTATCGCAAATAACCCTTTTAAAGCTTTGAATTATGCTGACAGCATAATGAGTTAATTACAGACAAAAGCCCAGTATGTGCAAATTTTGGTCTGCAAGAGAGGAAAAAGCGGTTTTTGCGAGCAGAAAAGGGCCTGGTGCCCGGCGAGGAACGATATCAACACCGGCCTGAACGCTGCGGCGGTGGTCACGGGCTGCGGCGCTGAACGCCGCCCTCCCCGAAGCACCCCCCGGGCTGCCCGACCCC
>NW_010392613.1:0-3526 GCF_000710305.1 Buceros rhinoceros silvestris
CGTATTGTTTTAATTATAGAAACTAATGTGGCTACAGTAAAAATCAATGTAGAGATGCTGATATCTCAGAGACCTCCGTGGATGAACACCAACCTTTACTACCCTAAAGCTATTCATTTGCAAGCCAGTGTAGTGGCAGAGGAATGACAGCTGAGTCTGGGCAAGGTGGCAAATCACAGCATGCTCCCTGTAAGAACCACTTGCTCACAGCAAACTGTCCACGTGTTTCTTCATAGTAGGTGGTGAGTGCCTTGAGAACGAGCTTATTAATAACAAGCATTTTCTACTGCAATTTTATAATTTTTTCTCACTCTGCTCGCTACTGTATAAATCCTGATGTGCTTCTTGAATTTCAAAGAGCACTCTAAGAACGGGGTGTTTGCTAAATGTATCAAGACAAACAAGTAAAACCACCTGAAACAGTTATTAATCCCCAAACATTCTTGCCTCAAGCACATAAAAATCTCCTGACAACAACCTTTTTTGAACCTGGTCAAATGACAGGTTCACAGTGCATCAGTCACAGCACGAGTCTCCTGTCTTCAGCGTGGTTTCAGGGAAGCACAAAGCTTCTTCTCTGAAGGTAAGAAGAACCTAGATTTAAACTGATGTAATCTGAGTACAGGATTTGGCCCATGGACTCCAGTTCTGGCTCCCCTGGCACTTGTAAGCTTTTTATTACTAATTAAAGTTGGTAAGTAGTCCCCCTCAGGGTGTTTTGGCTCATAAATGAAGGCCAACAAAATATCTAATTTTGCTAAATAGAGTAATTTTTTATGTGCCAATAGAGGGCTTTTGGTTAGATTTTGTTTTCTCTCTCCCCACTGTTATTTAGATGCAAAAGCTCCAATGTTTCTTATCAACGTCAAGAAGCAAAAGCAGTTCTTGCTGTTTTCCTGCCCTGTCCTGTTCCCTAAGGCCATACCTCCTCCTGCTCCCCCAGCCAGGACCCACACTCGCAGGGCTCCGGCTCTGGTTCTCAGTGTTGGCTTCTAGTGCTGAGACCCCCCTGGGAGTCCTTGCTGGAAGAGGTGCGATTCAGCACAGGAACATCAAAACCCAGTGACGTGAGGTTTTCAACTCTAAAATACTAAAAGTCATTAGCATTGTGTAATTGTACGTATCTTTTTTCTCTTCTGAATGTTATTTTCTTCTTGGGGGCTTTTCCTTTCTTGGAACCCAACCTCTGGTACTCTATGATGAATGGAACAGCAGAAAGACAAGTGTTTTAATAGCATGAGCAGTGACAAACCCTTCACTGACAGTGATCATAATCATTCGCAAACTTGGAATCTGTAGAAGCCATTTTGACCAGCCAGCAATGTGAAATATTTGGGGGTGAATTTCATCTCTGTGAAGACCAAAAGCCATTTAAAACGCAGACTGGAGTCTTTTGATTTACATTTCTGATATTAAACAGAGAGCCGCTCTCTGCATTTTTTGCTACAGGGCATCACTTCATTGCTAAGAAATAGGGCTATGGCAAGAGTCCAATTTCTTAATGAACCAGCCTATCTGGAGCAAAACAGCTTTTCACACCATAATAAACAATGAACACCTTTTAGATAACAAATTCAATGGCAAAAATATTGCATTGTACATGTCATAGCCCCATAATTTAATGGAGGCACTTGCTGCATTAGTGGTTTACATTAATTTTTAAAATTAATTTTGTTTGGCCTGCGGGGGAAATATTTTCTTTTTTGTTTCTGATATCCTGCAGCTCATTAACACTTTTTTACTGCTGCTCTACAATACTGTCTGTAATCGTCCAATTTGTAGCTGGAGGCTCATTTTTTAACTAGCGGGAGAGAGGAAAAAATGAAGCTTTAACTGAAATCATAAATGGAGCTTCAAGCACACTGAAAAATCAGCCTCTCTAACAACAGCTAGAGTAGCGTGGCTTTCTGAGGATGTGTTAATTAAACCCCGGATGGATTGTTAGCCAGCGATTTCTGGGTAGTTTCGTAGCCTGGGACAGGGAAGTTTTCATCCCATTTCTGCCTTGCAGACAGTGGTCGGGGAAGCGTAGTTCTTCCCTCCGCTTTACAAAGAGTTTGTACTTCTGGACACTTGGGGCTTTGGCTATAGCTCTTCTGTATTGTCATTTTCCTGGGAAATACCTGATATGGATTTCAATTTAAAAAATGACTGTGCTTATTCAGAGTTCCTGAAGAGCACAAATGCGTTTTTCGCCTTGGAGCATTGGAACGCTGCCCTGCTTGGAAAAATGAGACAATGAAAATTAGAGTGAAACAACTTCAGTGTCAGCCCAATTCTCTGCACCGTTCACAGTGGTTAATTTAACAGTGGACTGGTTCTGTCTTCCTGAATAAAGTGCCGTGTGGACAGCTGCTGCGGGATCCCAGCCTCTAGTGCACACTCCACTAAGTCTTCCTGGCTGCAGACTCGAAGCAACAGAGGTCTGCAGGTAATGTGAAACAGCAAAACCCACGTCGAGCAGGACTTTCCATAGGGCCCCATCTCGCCGTGCTGGGTGTCCTCAGCTGCTGCAGCTCCAGCAGTTTTAGCTGGTGCTCAGGTCTCAACAGAAATGGCCCTGGAATGTTCTTGCGTGTGAGACAACAGGCACCCTGCTACACCTCAAGTTTTGCTAATACCAGTGGTGAAGACATAAGGTCTTCTTCATGACATGGCATGAGCTGCAGCAGAGACTCATGTGCATGTCCTAGCAAGAGGCTGGCGTTGTCAGTATGGGCACTCACGAGGAATCAGCCGGCACAGCAGAATAGAAGAATGATCATTGCAGGTTGCACAAGGTGGCAGAATTATTTCTCTGTCTCCCTGTATGTCTATCCCCCATCACTGCACGATCCCAGTGCCTGTCAGGGCTTGTTTTTTTTGAGTTTCAATATAATTTCACAGCTTTTTCAACACGACTGCCCAAATGGCAATTGTGCAGTACAACGTAGAATTACTGAGCAATGAAAAATGTAGGTGTTGAACAGCATCTGTATTGCTTGACCTCCACTGTGCTTTCACTTAATGAAAACAATAGCTGTGAATTTGGCGTAGTTAAGCTGAACTTTACATTTAATGTAAAGTGTATGTATTGCCATGAATATAAAGGTGTATTTCGCTGAAATCAATTTGATTGCATTTCTGTGCCATTAAGACTGAGTTCTCATAGTATGCGAGAGGAATGTAACGAGTAACTGGGATCTTGCTATACTGTGTTACAGGACAATTTTTGTAGATAGGAAATTATATGTAATTACAGTGGGTGAGATCATCAGTTTGTATAAGTCAGCGTGACTTTGCTGATGTCAGTGGAATTGTGCCAATTTACACCAGCTGAATGAGACAAACACAAGCACAGATGTCCCGAGTCTCCCCAGTTTACAGTGGTGGGAGTCCTGACTGCAGCTGCGGGTGGTGGGTTGGGTCCTCTGCTATATACCACCTTCAGCTGAGCAGCTTGTTGTGGCTGGAGGTGGGGGGAGTAGGTTTACTCCACTGCTGAATGTGCTCTAGTGAGCAGCTTCCCTTTGTTGGTGAAGTTCAC
>NW_010392613.1:3664-5568 GCF_000710305.1 Buceros rhinoceros silvestris
CTGGATGCCCTCTGATAAATTGAAGACCGATGTCAGGCTGATTAGGAAAGACCAGGGCGAATGTCAGACTCTTCCTGCCCTGGAAATTCCTGTCTTGAATCTGTATTTCTCCTCTTAAATGATGTGTTCTGCGTGTAGAGCTGCTCCGGTTGAATTTCTATCACCATTTCCAGTTGAGGGAAAGGATTCATAACTGGGAATGTTTCTTGCTCTGATAAATTGAAGACCGATGTCAGGCTGATTAGGAAAGACCAGGGCGAATGTCAGACTCTTCCTGCCCTGGAAATTCCTGTCTTGAATCTGTATTTCTCCTCTTAAATGATGTGTTCTGCGTGTAGAGCTGCTCCGGTTGAATTTCTATCACCATTTCCAGTTGAGGGAAAGGATTCATAACTGGGAATGTTTCTTGGACCTTATGTTTGCAGCAGGGAAACTACAGATCATGGTTGACTGGTGCAAGTCATTAGAGCAACGGTGGACAGCAGCAGGGCTGTGGTGTTGGATAAACCAGAGGGGCTATTGTTGTCTTTCAGAAAGACTGTCTAATTTTTTTTCAAGGGACTTGTAGCCATTTTTAAGCCTTCATTTTTCATAATGTCACAGATAATCTTTTATCTATTATCCAGTAGTGCTATTCTGACAGACATTTGCATCAAATGGGAACGTGCAGGCTGGAACCCTCTCTAGTGAGGAAACCAGCTTGATCTGAGAGGTTATTCGCTTTCGCTGCGTCTCAGGGCTTTGTTCTTGATTTGTGCACGTTTCTTCCCATATAAATGCAGGTGTTTCTAGAGCTTTTTCTTTAGATAAACCTTTAATTCTGAGATCTGAGCTTATTCAAGCTTCTTCTTACATATCAGTCAAAAACTTATATTCTCTGCAAATCATGAATCTGCTTTGAAATATTTACTGAAGACTCTCTATCTCTCCAGAATCCTTTCAGAACCTTTCCTACAGAGACATAGGCAGTTTTCTTATTTTTCTTAAGGAGAGAGAAAAGTGATGAAGGAAAGAACTAAAGTAGCCATGAGCCTTTTTGCAGTTGCATCTCATCCACCAAAAAAACCAAAAAAAAAAAACCCAACATAAAAAACCCCAAACCGCAATGGGAACAATGACCTTTAAAGATGTGAGTAGAATATAAGCTGAGTGTCTAAAACTTAGCAAAGCAGAAAAACTGTGTGTGACTGGAAATATGAAAATGTGGTTCAATATTACCTTGGTTTCATAATTCTTCACTTAGGAGGTTGTTAAATGGCAATCTAAAAGGGTGAATAAACCTCCATTTCATACAGAGAATTTTACTGATTGGAGAAGGAGCCTTACCCTCCATCTAATAAACCCAAATAGATCTCCTTTATAGGGCCTTTTTGTGTTCTTGGGTTATTTGAAAGTCCTTCTTGCAAGACTGACTAAGCAGGCGGGTTCACTGCCCGTCACATGCTTTCTGTTCCCCCTCACGTCTCATCAGCACTTTCACCAGTGCATCACTCCCAAAAATACCACGCTTGCCGAGTCAGCGCTGGATGTGAGCCCACAGTGGCTGGTGCCACAGGACCTGTAACTGCCTGCGAGTTACAGCTTTGCTAGTAGCTATTGATGCCTTAGAGTATGACTAAGGTCCTGCTGCAGTGGATTAGTGGTTTTACCCTTTGATTCTGAAGGGCTGTAGCGTGGCACCCACAGGCCTTTCCAGAAAAAAATATCGCAGCCCATGTTTGATGGTGATGCAGCGTTGGCTTTTCTGAGGCAAGCCCACAGGAGTTCTGACTGCTCAGTGCTTCCCAGGAAAAGGCTTGCAGGTCTATACGGAGCCCTGGGTTTGGCATGCCTGACCATCATGGGAGTTTTCTCCTTTCTATGTTAAAATGCCTGTCCAGAGCTGGGAAGGAGCATGCACCCAT
>NW_010392613.1:5660-9134 GCF_000710305.1 Buceros rhinoceros silvestris
CTGTTAAAATTGAAGCATCACGAGTTTTCCACATAAATATGCATCCCTGAGCAGTGTAGGGCTGTTTTTATTACACAGACACCTCGTTAATTTACTTGTTGTCATTTTAAAGTCCTGGATTAATAGGAATGAGCAGCAGTTCCTCTAGTGAGGGCTAGATATAAAATTTATTGAATACCAAAGCGATAATGTTGAGTTTATGGTGAACCTTTTTAAAAGGCAAGGAGAAACAGGAAGGGGGAAGGAGTTACTTACTTTCCCTTCTCCCATTCCCAAGCTTTTCCTTCTTTCTAAATGTCTTCTGCAAGGAACACGTTTTGAATAGAAATGTTGAAATTGCTTAGAAATCCCTTTATTAACCCTGCAGCCATGGGACCTAGAAGAGGAAAACATTGGTGCTCCAGCTCAGGATTCAGGGGTGTTGGAACTGTTGTGTTTCTAGGTGCTGTATCATTTATGAGAACAAAAATTAGCTGTTTCAGGTGTGGAAAACACCAGAGAAGGTCTGATCTGGCCACAGATGAAAAAGAATTTGGTTACCAGAGTTTTATGCCAGTAGTATGTGCGTCATTCAGCAATCATTAAAGGAAAGCTTCACATTAGGTTCTGTGGGTTTGGGGATGGACTGTGAGTAACTGTAAGGAATCTGGAGTCACATTTGCTCTTGCCATGGTTTAAATCTGATTTCATGCTGTCACAGCAGTGAAGTTTCCAGGACTACCACAGTCTGTATGCAGGGAAAACTCACCAGCCAGCCACCCTGGGTCTTCCACTGCCAGGCCAGCTCACAGCTGCCGCCTCCCGCTTCCTTCTGCTGGATGTTCAGTTTCTCACACTTGCATTCCTAAACTTTTCCTTATAACCATGACTTCTAACTTGTCCTTATAACTTCTTATAAATAAGTTTTTTTCTTTGAGGGAAAACTGAGTGTCTCACATAGTCTTGTGCAATGGTGACCCAGTGGGGACTTGTGGGATTGCAGGAGCTGGCTGCCATCTCTTCCCTCACTTACGCTGTTGGCAGCAGCTGTGTCTTCTGGCCCAGCCAGAAGCATCATCAGGTGTTGTCTGCAGACATTTGATCACATTGTGGGGTGCTGGGGAGTGACCACTGCAGAGACCTCCTGGGGCTGGTGGGCATTGGGTGCTTGGAGCAGAGAGCCCTTTCTGGAGCTGTGAGCAGTGGCCGGGGACACCTTCCCATCAGCAGGCTGAGATAATGCTCTGCTCCTGGGGTCCAGCAGCTCCAGGCTGTGCGAGAAGTGGATTTCCAGCACCCACTTATGTTTTGAGCAGTGGTTCATGCCAGCAGTCAGGACTGCTGCTGAGGCGAACGCTGGAGCTGGCTCACACCAAGCCCAGGACGAGGGAGTGAGCAGCTCTCTGCTCACTACTGGCCCATTGCACCTCTTATAAAGTGGAAATGGGAACCTTGTGGGACATAGATGCTTTCTCAAATATAAATCATTATTGCTAATGATGATGCAAAAGCATATACCTAGTAATGTGTTGTGGAGTCTGTTCAGTCCTATTGAGCAGAAAGTCTTGTCTTTTAGCTTCAGCATCTCGGAATGAAGTTTTAAACAAGCAGCTGATGATGCAGTATCTCAGAATAAAAAGCAAATCTGTGCTTTTAGCTTCTGCTCTACTCTGTTGAGTTTGGCTCTTTCAGAACTGGAGCAGTGAAATTTAGTGAAGCATATGAACAAGTGCACAATGAACAAGTGGACTCTCAGAAATAAGTACAAGTTAACCTGATTTTAATAAGACGTAGTAACAACAGGGCCCAGGACACCATGTCAAAGGAGAACGAAATGAAAGGGCTTCTGATCTTGAATGTATGGGATTGAAAACCTGTATAGAGCACTGTTCAGCACCAAGAAATCTGGAAGTATTGAATTTGAGGATTCATTATCCTTGAGTATAGAAATTGTAGTACAGAAACTGCTGACTGCTAAATAATATTATACTTCTTGAAGTAAGCGTGTGGTTTAAAGCCCTTTTTTGACTAACAAATGGTATCACAGGTGAAACAAATATAAGATGTTCTCTTGACCAAATTGACATTTTTTATCTTATCTGGACTTCGTAAATGGACTTGATTATGTTGTTGGCATCTGAAAGCTATTACTGAATGGCAAGTGTATGATGTTGGGGTTTTAAGTGATATCTGAGTTACTGCTCTGTAAACTCTCGTGGTCACAAGGAAGCATAATCCAGACAAACCTCAAGAAGACATTTTCATGGCATCAGGAGTGGTGATCATAATGTCCTTGGGAATTGTTGCTTTGAGTTCCCCCTGGATAGCTGATGTACACTTGTGGACCCGGAGATGATGTTACTCAGTATTTTTAGTATTTTATTAAAGGTCTCTTTATTATGGAAAAATCATGTATGCCCTGAGAGTTTAAGGGAGCCCAAAGGATCAATTGCAAAACACATTATGCATGGAAATTTCACAGGGCAGCAGGGCTGGAAACCTTGAAGCTTAAAGGAGGAGGTGGGGAGCAGGAGCGTTTTAAACAGGTTCCCTTCATCTGTCTCCTTGGAATGGATGTTCCATGCTTATATCCGGGATTATCATTGGGGAGCAGGAGCGTTTTAAACAGGTTCCCTTCATCTGTCTCCTTGGAATGGATGTTCCATGCTTATATCCGGGATTATCATGGAGAGTTGGGTTCTTGGTCTGCAATTGTCCTCACCTCCTGTGCATCTGTGTCGCAGGACACGGGTGTTTTTTCTCAGCAGAGAGGGTTCGCTTGCTGCAGTATGTTTTCCTGATGTCATCTGCTCATGTCCACCTGAATTCAGGAGGTTCACAACAGGGGATATGTTGGGTGATATTTTGCTGCGAGGGTTAACTATTTAATGATTATTTGCTAATTGCCTTTTCGGTAGCGGACACTTCAAAGCAGGCACTGCAATAAGTTTCTCTGGAGCAGGTGAATGCCTGCTAAGCACAAAGCTTTAGGAAAGGGCTAGCATGGTGAAGCTCTGAATGGGCAGCTCTTTTTTTCCTGTATATTAACATTCCTTTTTTGTCTGGGCAATGTAGCTAGTGTGGCTGCATGTCTTCTCTGATTCATCCTTTAAATGCAACAAAGGCTTGCCTAAACCATAGGGACTTTGAAAACATTTTAAAGTGTACAAAATAGATAGGGATTACTGCTAGCCTCTTATCCACCAGCTGTTTAAAACTCGATCTGTGTGGTTAACAGCAGGAGCTGAAAGACCAGAGCCACAACAGGTACCATAACCAGCCATCCGAATTCTCTTATCCCAGGAGGAAAGGTGGATCTTGCAGGAAGTCTGGAAGGTCTAATAAACCCAAGGAATATAAGAGCAAAAGGTGCCCCTGGCAAAAAAACAGTGCCACCTGAGCTACACTTTGCATGATGTGTCTCCTCTAAAGAGTTACCAAAGTAACCTGCGCTCGTGTGGCAGCCCCCTTTGCAAAAGCAGGCACAGCTCCGAA
>NW_010392613.1:9148-11102 GCF_000710305.1 Buceros rhinoceros silvestris
TTGCAGGATGTGTCTCCTCAAAAGAGTTACCAAAGTAACCTGCGCTCGTGTGGCAGCCCCTTTGGCAAAGGCAGCCACAGCTCAGAATCACACTGTTGTTACTGCACTGGGATCTTCCTGCTTTACTCCTCCCTCAGCCCAGGCGACGCTCCTTGGCTAATTGTACCTTTGGGCACTTCATGAATCCTTCCTCGGCTAATGGTGGCAGCACTTGTTTGTCCTTCTGGGGAGGCTGGGAAGATCTGTGCGATGGCATTAAGCAACTCTCGGCGCGTACTTTCCAGTTGCCAGTGCTCACACGGTGGATCCGTCACATTAGCCTGAGCGTTAGCAGCGTGTAAGGTTTAACTTATGTCCCCTGATTAAAGAGCATGTCTGGGCTCTGAGTTAAGGGCTCCTGCGTGTTGATAGGACTTGAGTTATTTAAGTTAACTTTGCAGTGAAGACAACCCCCAAGGGACTGTCAGCTCAAGAACACCCACTAACCACAACTTGTCATGTTACTACACAGAGAGAGAAATGAGCTTTTAAGTAATTAGTGCCCAAAGCATTCACTGCTTTGTAGGTCAAAATCAAAACCTTAATTCTACCAGAAAACTAATCAGAAGGCAACACAGATTTCAGAGCAGGGCTGTAATAAGCTTTCCTTGTGACACACCACTTAATAAGCAGGCAGCAGCCTTTTCCTCTGGCTCAAATTTCCAGCTGACCCACCGACAGCATGTCACTGTAGCCTCAACCACAAGGTGACAAAGGTAAGGAGAGCCACAATGGGTCCAGGGTCCAAAACTGAAGGCTTTATCATGGGGTCGAAATGGCAGAACTCATTCAGGCCTCTAAGGAGTGTAACCTGGGTATCCTCAAATCGACTGGACAATCAGAGGTAAACAGGAAGAACGTGTTGCTCACGCAGCAGGAAAGTGTACTGTCTGAATTGCTGTTCTGCCACGAATATAAGCCTGCACAGTCTCGTGGGAAAGATACTTGGGCACAAAACATGTGCAGAGTCTGTAGTGCCCTTTGGCTTATGGCAGGTGTGTGCAGACAGGCAGGAATCTGCTTCTTACCCACAATCTTGAGTGCGGGTGCAAAGATAATAGCAGATCTTTCTTCTTTAGGTACTTCAGAGGATCCAGAGTATCTCTTTTGGAAGTGGTTGTATGCGTTTGTACGAGTTGAACATCCTCTCACCATCACTTTAGGGTTTGAGAATTAATTAAGCCATTTTAATCGTAGACTCTTGTGTATGGTTAACACACAAGGGGAGTAGGAGAGAGGGAGTCATGTATTCACTTAGTCTGTTCAACCTGCCATCACTGCTGTGTGTACTGGTAAAGATAAGGAGCAACATTAAACACAGCATTCAACTAATAATGTTCATTATAATGCGAGTTGTCAGACACTTATGCCAGTCTCAGTGAAAAATAAACTTCTGCAGCCCTTGGAACAAGGATTGTGTTTTCTCAATGCAGGAGGAAGTGCATTGCTTGGATTGTTTCTCTCTTATTTCACCAGAATTTCCTGGGGTCTGAAACGTCTCTGTCACTTGTTGGAGTTGATTTCTGAAATTCTTGCGAGCTGCAAGAAGATGCAGAAAAATAGAATCTTTTTAGAGTATTATAGAAAGATAGAATAGAACAAAGATATTTCTAAGGCGGTATTTTCAGCTGAGGTGCAGAGAGGGAATTTTAAAGGAAAGGTCCTGACAAGAGAGACGGATGAGACAAAATCTTCCAGGGAAATGAGTTTAGCGATACCTGTTTACCATGGAATCCAGGGGTGGGAAGAACTTTTACGTATGTGTGAATAAAGCAGATTTTTTTTTTTAATGGGGTTTCTGGCATACCAGGCAAACAGACATAACTACCCACTCAGTTAACAGTATAGCAAGTACGCTCGTAGGTAGATAATCCAATCTGCTTTTCACCTTTACCTGAAGATTTCCAAGCTCTTC